>NW_025746935.1:35000-60000 GCF_021184085.1 Oncorhynchus gorbuscha
TCACCTCTTCGTCACCTCTTCATCACCTCTTCGTCTTGAATCTGGTGTGTTACTTATAGGGAACCTCTTTGGGCCCCAGGACCAGGGTTGGGAAACGTGTGTCTAAATCACTTCAATTATCTATTAAGTCTATTTACTTCCAGAATGGACTGAGTTCAATTTAAATAGACCCCCCAAACCTGGCAGTGACATAGCTACATGACATAGCTACATGACATAGCTACATGACATAGCTACATGACATAGCTACATGACATAGCTACATGACATACTGTATATTCCTGGCATGGTAAGTGGTTGTAGATGACAGTGACATAGCGGCAGGGTAGCCTAGTGGTTAGAGTGGAGAGGTGGCAGGGTAGCCTAGTGGTTAGAGTGGAGGGGCGGCAGGGTAGCCTAGTGGTTAGAGTGTAGAGGTGGCAGGGTAGCCTAGTGGTTAGAGTGTAGAGGTGGCAGGGTAGCCTAGTGGTTAGAGTGGAGGGGCGGCAGGGTAGCCTAGTGGTTAGAGTGTAGAGGTGGCAGGGTAGCCTAGTGGTTAGAGTGTAGAGGTGGCAGGGTAGCCTAGTGGTTAGAGTGTAGAGGTGGCAGGGTAGCCTAGTGGTTAGAGTGTAGAGATGGCAGGGTAGCCTAGTGGTTAGAGTGTAGAGGTGGCAGGGTAGCCTAGTGGTTAGAGTGGAGGGGCGGCAGGGTAGCCTAGTGGTTAGAGTGTAGAGGTGGCAGGGTGGCCTAGTGGTTAGAGTGGAGGGACGGCAGGGTAGCCTAGTGGTTAGAGTGTAGAGGTGGCAGGGTAGCCTAGTGGTTAGAGTGTAGAGGTGGCAGGGCAGCCTAGTGGTTAGAGTGTAGAGGTGGCAGGGTAGCCTAGTAGTTAGAGTGTAGAGGGGGCAGGGTAGCCTAGTGGTTAGAGTGTAGAGGTGGCAGGGTAGCCTAGTGGTTAGAGTGTAGGGGCGGCAGGGTAGCCTAGTGGTTAGAGTGGAGGGGTGGCAGGGTAGACTAGTGGTTAGAGTGGAGGGGCGGCAGGGTAGCCTAGTGGTTAGAGCGTTGGACTAGTAACCGAAAGGTTGCAAGTTCAAATCCCCGAGCCGACAAGGTACAAAATCTGTCGTTCTGCCCCTGTGACATAGCTACATGACATAGATTCTGATATATTAGGTGGAGTGGTTATAGATGACAGTGACATTACATAGTTTCTGATATATTAGGTGGAGTGGTTATAGATGACAGTGACATAGCTACATGACATAGAGTCTGATATATTAGGTGGAGTGGTTATAGATGACAGTGACATAGCTACATGACATAGAGTCTGATATATTAGGTGGAGTGGTTATAGATGACAGTGACATAGCTATATGACATCTGTTCTGCTATATTAGGTGGAGTGGTTATAGATGACAGTGACATAGCTACATGACATCTGTTCTGATATATTAGGTGGAGTGGTTATAGATGACAGTGACATAACTGCATGACATAGAGCCTGATATATTAGGTGGAGTGGTTATAGATGACAGTGACATAGCTACATGACATCTGTTCTGATATATTAGGTGGAGTGGTTATAGATGACAGTGACATAACTGCATGACATAGAGTCTGATATATTAGGTGGAGTGGTTATAGATGACAGTGACATAGCTACATGACATAGAGTCTGATATATTAGGTGGAGTGGTTATAGATGACAGTGACATAGCTACATGACATAGAGTCTGATATATTAGGTGGAGTGGTTATAGATGACAGTGACATAGCTACATGACATAGAGTCTGATATATTAGGTGGAGTGGTTATAGATGACAGTGACATAGCTACATGACATAGAGTCTGATATATTAGGTGGAGTGGTTATAGATGACAGTGACATAGCTACATGACATAGAGTCTGATATATTAGGTGGAGTGGTTATAGATGACAGTGACATAGCTACATGACATAGAGTCTGATATATTAGGTGGAGTGGTTATAGATGACAGTGACATAGCTATATGACATCTGTTCTGATAGGTGGAGTGGTTATAGATGACAGTGACATAGCTATATGACATCTGTTCTGCTATATTAGGTGGAGTGGTTATAGATGACAGTGACATAGCTACATGACATAGAGTCTGATATATTAGGTGGAGTGGTTATAGATGACAGTGACATAGCTACATGACATCTGTTCTGCTATATTAGGTGGAGCTGATTCTGGTGAAGGAGCACAACGGCGTCCAGTTCACCACCTCCACGTTGGTCAGCCCCGCTGGACACCCCCACGGCCACGGCCTTGCTCTGGGCCCCAGTCATGGACACACCCCTGTCCCCGGAGAAGAGAGGGAGACCTGGGGGAAGAAGATCGACTTTCTCCTGTCGGTGATAGGGTTCGCTGTGGACCTGGCCAACGTGTGGAGGTTCCCCTATCTCTGCTATAAGAACGGAGGAGGTGAGAAGGGGGGAGGGAGTTTGTGGAAGTTCCCCTATCCCTACTATAAGAACGGAGGAGGTGAGAAGGGGGGAGGGAGGGAGTGGAGGTTCCCCTATCTCTGCTATAAGAATGGAGGGGGTGAGACGGAGGGAGGGAGGGAGAGAGAGAGACAAAGAAAGAGAGATAGAGGGGGAGAGAGATATCTTCTGCACAGACTCTGCCAGACCTGGGCCCTGACAGTAAATCTCAGTAAGACAAAAATAATGGTGTTCCAAAAAAGGTCCAGTCACCAGGACCACAAATACAAATTCCATCTAGACACCACTGCCCTAGAGCACACAAAAAACTATACATACCTTGGCCTTAACATCAGCGCCACAGGTAACTTCCACAAAGCTGTGAACGATCTGAGAGACAAGGCAAGAAGGGGCTTCTATGCCATCAAAAAGAACATAAATTTGACATACCAATTAGGATCTGGCTAAAAATACTTGAATCAGTTATAGAATCTATTGCCCTTTATGGTTGTGAGGTCTGGGGTCCGCTAATTATACTCGCTAAATTTTAAAATCCAGAAAATAGACATTCAATTCTATAACCACCTAAAAGGAAGAGATTCCCAAACCATCCATAACAAAGCCATCACCTACAGAGAGATGAACCTGGAGAAGAATCCCCTAAGCAAGCTGGTCCTGGGGCTGTTCACAAACACTGCAGCACAATTAGACCCAACCAAATCATGAGAAAACAAAAAGATAATTACTTGACACATTGGAAAGAATTAACAAAAAAACAGAGCAAACTAGAATGCTATTTGGCCCTAAACAGAGAGTACACAGTGACAGAATACCTGACCACTGTGACGACCCAAAATTAAGGAAAGCTTTGACTATGTACAGACTCAGTGAGCATAGCCTTGCTATTGAGAAAGGTCGTGGTAGGCAGACTGAGCTGCGCTTCCTAACCTCCTGCCCAATGTATGACCATATTAGAGAGACATATTTCCCTCAGATTACACAGATTCACAAAGAATTTTGATAAACTCCCATATCTACTGGGTGAAATACCACAGTGTGGCATCACAGCAGCAAGATTTGTGACCTGTTACCCCAAGAAAAGTGCAACCAGTGAAGAACAAACACCATTGTAAATAAAACCCATATTTATGCTTATTTATTTTCCCTTGTGTTCTTTAACCATTTGTACATTGTTAAAACACTGTATATATATAATATGACATTTGTAATGTCTTTATTCTTTTGGAAGTTTGTGAGTATAACATTTACTGTTCACTATTTATTGTTTATTTCACTTTTGTTTATCCATTTCACTTGCTATGGCAACGTAAAAAATTTTTCCCATGTCAATAAAGCCCCTTGAATTGAGAGAGAAAGAGCCCCTTGAATTGAGAGAGAGAGAGAGAGAGAGAGAGAGAGAGAGAGAGAGAGAGAGAGAGAGAGAGAGAGAGAGAGAGAGAGAGAGAGAGAGAGAGAGAGAGAGAGAGAGAGAGAGAGAGAGAGAGAGAGAGAGAGAGAGAGAGAGAGAGAGAGAGAGAGAGAGAGAGAAAGAAGAAGGAGGAAGAGAGAGAGAGAGAGAGAGAGAGAGAGAGAGAGAGAGAGAGAGAGAGAGAGAGAGAGAGAGAGAGAGAGAGAGAGAGAGAGAGAGAGAGAGAGAGAGAGAGAGAGAGAGAGAGAGAGAGAGAGAGAGAGAGAGAAGGAAGAGAGAGAGAGAGAGAGAGAGAGAGAGAGAGAGAGAGAGAGAGAGAGAAGGAGGAAGAGAGAGAGAGAGAAAGGAGGAAGAGAGAGAGAGAGAAAGGGAAGGAAGAGAGAGAGAGAGAGAGAGAGAGAGAGAGAGAGAGAGAGAGAGAGAGAGAGAGAGAGAGAGAAGAGAGAGAGAAAGGAAAGGAGAGAGAGAGAGAGAGAGAGAGAGAGAGAGAGAGAGAGAGAGAGAGAGAGAGAGAGAGAGAGAGAGAGAGAGAGAGAGAGAGAGAGAGAGAGAGAGAGAGAGTGAGAGAAAGAAAGGAGGAAGGGAGAGAGAGAGAAAGATTGAGAGAGAGAGAGAGAGAGAGAGAGAGAGAGAGGAGAAAGAGAGAGAGCGAGAGAGAAAGGAAGGAAGGAAGGAAGGAATGAAGGAAGAGAGCAAAATGAAGAGAGAGAGAGAAAGAGAAAGAGAGAAGGAGAAAGAGAAGGAGAAAGAGAGAGTGAGTGAGAGAGAGGAAGGAAGGGAGCAAAATGAAGAGAGAGATGAATCCTTATCTATGTGTGTTTGAGCAGGCGGGAGGGATGATGGGGTGAGTGTGAGGCCTTACTCTTTAGAGATAAAAGAGAATCTCCTCGGCTGATCAAACTGCAGATTATCTACAACAATTAGTTACACCTTCTACAGTTAGAATGTTCACTGAGTTGGTGAAATAACCTTATAGCAATTAGTTACACCTTCTACAGTTAGAATGTTCACTGAGTTGGTGAAATAACCTTATAGCAATTAGTTACACCTTCTACAGTTAGAATGTTCACTGAGTTGGTGAAATGACCTTATAGCAATTAGTTACACCTTCTACAGTTAGAATGTTCACTGAGTTGGTGAAATGACCTTATAGCATTTTGTTCTTCCCATTTGAATTATTTTGCAGAATGTTCCGGTTCGATTCAATTTCAATTCAATTTCATCACCCATGGCTATGCATGGTTATGAATGTGCTATGCATGGTAATGAATGTGCTATGCATGGTTATGAATGTGCTATGCGTGGTTATGAATGTGCTATGCATGGTAATGAATGTGCTATGCATGGTTATGAATGAGCTATGCATGGTAATGAATGTGCTATGCATGGTTATGAATGTGCTATGCATGGTAATGAATGTGCTATGCATGGTTATGAATGTGCTATGCATGGTTATGAATGTGCTATGCATGGTTATGAATGTGCTATGCATAGTTATGAATGTGCTATGCATGGTTATGAATGTGCTATGCATGGTTATGAATGTGCTATGCATGGTAATGAATGTGCTATGCATGTTTATGAATGTGCTATGCATGGGAATGAATGTGCTATGCATGGTTATGAATGTGCTATGCATGGTTATGAATGTGCTATGCGTGGTTATGAATGTGCTATGCGTGGTTATGAATGTGCTATGCATGGTAATGAATGTGCTATGCATGGTTATGAATGAGCTATGCATGGTTATGAATGTGCTATGCATGGTTATGAATGTGCTATGCATGGTTATGAATGTGCTATGCATGGTTATGAATGTGCTTTGCATGGTTATGAATGTGCTATGCATGGTAATGAATGTGCTATGCATGGTAATGAATGTGCTATGCATGGTTATGAATGTGCTATGCATTGTAATGAATGTGCTATGCATGGTAATGAATGTTTAATGAAGCCCTTATGTAGGTTCCCTTTATATGAGATGTCTCTACCATTATTGTCATGTATTGTCATGTCTAGCCTCAGACTCTCAGGCTCAACTAGATCAGAAAGGAAAGGACGGCCGGGCAAGACTATGTCATTCATCCTGTCCTGTCTCTCTGCCACCAAAATCAGCCTTCCTGGTGCCCTTCCTGTTACTATGAATGCTCTAAGTATGGTTATGCCTGTGTTATGAAGCCCTTATATCTCTGTTGCCGTATAGGAGCGTTCCTGGTGCCCTACCTGTTACTATGAATGCTCTAAGTATGGTTATGCCTGTGTTATGAAGCCCTTATATCTCTGTTGCCGTATAGGAGCTTTCCTGGTGCCCTTACTGTTACTATGAATGCTCTAAGTATGGCTATGCCTGTGTTATGAAGCCCTTATATCTCTGTTGCCGTATAGGAGCTTTCCTGGTGCCCTTCCTGTTACTATGAATGCTCTAAGTATGGCTATGCCTGTGTTATGAAGCCCTTATATCTCTGTTGCCGTATAGGAGCTTTCCTGGTGCCCTTCCTGTTACTATGAATGCTCTAAGTATGGCTATGCCTGTGTTATGAAGCCCTTATATCTCTGTTGCCGTATAGGAGCTTTCCTGGTGCCCTTCCTGTTACTATGAATGCTCTAAGTATGGTTATGCCTGTGTTATGAAACTCTTATATCTCTGTTGCCGTATAGGAGCGTGCCTGGTGCCCTACCAGTTCTTCATGCAGATAGCAGACATGCTTGTGAATTGCTCATGTATAGGTTATGACTGTGTTATAAAGCCATTATGTAAGTACTCTCTCTGTCCTCTATATGAGCGTTCCCGGTGCCCTACCTGTTCTTCATGGTGATGCCGCTATGTATAGGCTATGAATGTGTCATGAAGCCATTATGTATGTACTATGTCATGTCATCCTGTCCTGTGTCTCTCTCTGTCCTCTATATGAGTGTTCCCGGTGCCCTACCTGTTATTCATGGTGATGCCGCTATGTATAGGCTATGAATGTGTCATGAAGGCATTATGTATGTTCTATGTCCTGTCATCCTGTCCTGTGTCTCTCTCTGTCCTCTATATGAGTGTTCCCGGTGCCCTACCTGTTCTTCATGGTGATAGCATTATGTATTGTTATGAATATGCTATGTATGTGCTATGAAGGCATTATGTATGTGCTATGTCATATCATCCTGTCCTGTGTCTCTCTATTCCCTGTAGGAGTGTTCCTGGTGCCCAACCTGTTCTTCATGGTGATAGCATTATGTATTGTTATGAATATGCTATGTATGTGCTATGAAGGCATTATGTATGTTCTATGTCATGTCATCCTGTCCTATGTCTCTCTGTCCTCTCTAGGAGCGTTCCTGTTGCCCTACCTGTTCTTCATGGTGATAGCATTATGTATTGTTATGAATATGCTATGTATGTGCTATGAAGGCATTATGTATGTACTATGTCATATCATCCTGTCCTGTGTCTCTCTGTCCCCACTAGGAGCGTTCCTGGTGCCCTATCTATTCTTCATGGTGATAGCATTATGTATTGTTATGAATATGCTATGTATGTGCTATGAAGGCATTATGTATGTACTATGTCATGTCATCCTGTCCTGTGTCTCTCTGTCCTCTCTAGGAGCGTTCCTGGTGCCCTATCTATTCTTCATGGTGATAGCATTATGTATTGTTATGAATATGCTATATATGTGCTATGAAGGCATTATGTATGTACTATGTCATGTCATCCTGTCCTGTGTCTCTCTGTCCCCACTAGGAGCGTTCCTGGTGCCCTATCTATTCTTCATGGTGATAGCATTATGTATTGTTATGAATATGCTATGTATGTGCTATGAAGGCATTATGTATGTACTATGTCATGTCATCCTGTCCTGTGTCTCTCTGTCCTCTCTAGGAGCGTTCCTGGTGCCCTATCTATTCTTCATGGTGATAGCATTATGTATCGTTATGAATATGCTATGTATGTGCTATGAAGGCATTATGTATGTACTATGTCATGTCATCCTGTCCTGTGTCTCTCTGTCCCCACTAGGAGCGTTCCTGGTGCCCTATCTATTCTTCATGGTGATAGCATTATGTATTGTTATGAATATGCTATGTATGTGCTATGAAGGCATTATGTATGTACTATGTCATGTCATCCTGTCCTGTGTCTCTCTGTCCTCTCTAGGAGCGTTCCTGGTGCCCTATCTATTCTTCATGGTGATAGCAGGCATGCCTCTGTTCTACATGGAACTGGCTCTGGGACAGTACAACAGAGAGGGGGCCGCTGGTGTCTGGAAGATCTGCCCCATATTCAAGGGTAGGAGAGAGAGAGTGTGTGTGTGTGTGTTTTAAGATAACTACCATTGTTTATACCCAAACAACGCCAGTCAGATGGAAAACTGAAAATTGGCTTTTAGAGTGTCTCTGTCTTCGGTGATAAACACATTTTGGGCCAATCTTCCAGTACTTTCCGACACATCGATAAACACTCCGGTGAGCGGAAACCATCGAATTAACATGACGAGTGTCAAAGGAAGAAATGTGACCTTTTCTGTCACGTTCCAACACCCCCCAACCCCCCATCATAACCACGGTGCTGCAGACGTTGCTCTGGACCCCCTCCCCCATCATAACCACGGTGCTCTAGACCCCCCCTCATAACCATGGTGCTGCAGACGTTGCTCTGGACCCCCCCCCCCCATCATAACCACGGTGCTCTAGACCCCCCATCATAACCACGGTGCTGCAGACGTTGCTCTGGACCCCCCCCCCCCATCATAACCACGGTGCTCTAGACCCCCCCCTCATAACCATGGTGCTGCAGACGTTGCTCTGGACCCCCCCATCCATCATAACCACGGTGCTCTAGACCCCCCTCATAACCATGGTGCTGCAGACGTTGCTCTGGACCCCCCCTCCATCATAACCATGGTGCTGCAGACGTTGCTCTGGACCCCCCCCCCCCTCCATCATAACCATGGTGCTGCAGACGTTGCTCTGGACCCCCCTCCATCATAACCACGGTGCTCTAGACCCTCCCCTCATAACCATGGTGCTGCAGACGTTGCTCTGGACCCCCCTCCATCATAACCACGGTGCTCTGGACCCCCCTCCATCATAACCACGGTGCTCTGGACCCCCTCCCTCCATCATAACCATGGTGCTGCAGACGTTGCTCTGGACCCCCTCCATCATAACCACGGTGCTCTAGACCCCCTCATAACCATGGTGCTGCAGACGGTGCTCTGGACCCCCCTCCATCATAACCACGGTGCTCTGGACCCCCCCCCCCCCCTCCATCATAACCATGGTGCTGCAGACGTTGCTCTGGACCCCCCTCCATCATAACCACGGTGCTGCAGACGGTGCTCTGGACCCCCTCCATCATAACCATGGTGCTCTAGACCCCCTCCATCATAACCATGGTGCTGCAGACGGTGCTCTGGACCCCCCCCTCCATCATAACCACGGTGCTGCAGACGGTGCTCTGGACCCCCCCTCCATCATAACCACGGTGCTGCAGACGGTGCTCTGGACCCCCCCATCATAACCACGGTGCTCTAGACCCCCTCCATCATAACCATGGTGCTGCAGACGGTGCTCTAGACCCCCCATCATAACCATGGTGCTGCAGACGGTGCTCTAGACCCCCCCCCTCCATCATAACCACGGTGCTGCAGACGGTGCTCTGGACCCCCCTCCATCATAACCATGGTGCTGCAGACGGTGCTCTAGACCCCCATCATAACCATGGTGCTGCAGACGGTGCTCTAGACCCCCCCCCTCCATCATAACCACGGTGCTGCAGATGGTGCTCGAGCCCCCATCATAACCACGGTGCTCTAGACCCCCCATCATAACCATGGTGCTGCAGACGGTGCTCTAGACCCCCCATCATAACCATGGTGCTGCAGACGGTGCTCTAGACCCCCCATCATAACCACGGTGCTGCAGACGGTGCTCTAGACCCCCCACCCACCCAGCCAACTATCCAGCCACCCACCCACCCAGCCATCTATCCACCCCACCCAGCCATCTATCCACCCACCCACCCAGCCATCTATCCACCCACCCACCCAGCCATCTATCCAGCCACCCACCCAGCCATCTATCCACCCACCCACCCAGCCATCTATCCATCTATCCAGCCACCCAGCCACCCACCCACCCAGCCATCTATCCAGCCACCCAGCCACCCACCCAGCCACCCACCCAGCCACCCACCCAGCCATCTATCCACCCACCCACCCAGCCATCTATCCAGCCGCCCACCCAGCCACCCACCCACCCAGCCACCCACCCAGCCACCCACCCAGCCATCTATCCACCCACCCACCCAGCCATCTATCCACCCACCCACCCAGCCATCTATCCACCCACCCACCCACCCAGCCATCTATCCAGCCACCCACCCAGCCACCCACCCACCCAGCCATCTATCCACCCCACCCAGCCATCTATCCACCCACCCACCCAGCCATCTATCCACCCACCCACCCAGCCATCTATCCAGCCACCCACCCAGCCATCTATCCACCCACCCACCCACCCAGCCATCTATCCACCCACCCACCCAGCCATCTATCCACCCACCCACCCAGCCATCTATCCATCTATCCAGCCACCCAGCCACCCACCCACCCAGCCATCTATCCAGCCACCCAGCCACCCACCCAGCCACCCACCCAGCCACCCACCCAGCCATCTATCCACCCACCCACCCAGCCATCTATCCAGCCGCCCACCCAGCCACCCACCCACCCAGCCACCCACCCAGCCACCCACCCAGCCATCTATCCACCCACCCACCCAGCCATCTATCCACCCACCCACCCAGCCATCTATCCACCCACCCACCCAGCCATCTATCCAGCCACCCACCCAGCCACCCACCCACCCAGCCATCTATCCAGCCACCCAGCCACCCACCCACCCAGCCATCTATCCAGCCACCCACCCACCCACCCACCCAGCCACCCACCCACCCAGCCACCCACCCACCCAGCCATTCAGCCATCCATCCATCGGTCTATCTGTCTCTATGTTAAGGTCCCTGACTGAGTGTCAGTATTGGATGTTGTTGTTTTAATCAGCGGTCTCACATGCACCCAGCCCCCTGAGCTGAGACAGAGAGAATAGCTGCAGTCACTCAACAGGGAATCGCTGCAATCACATCTGATCGTTTGTTTTTCTCCTAACGATCAATGTTTTCAAAAGACGACATGATCACTCGTGATGCTAATGAAATCCGCCTCGACAAATATCACTTCTTGTAGATTTAAAAGAGCCGTTGGGAAAAGAGCCAGGACATCGTATCGCCATCAGAACGAAAGAGATGGACCCGCGTTGGTCTTGAAGGTTAGGATGAAAGTGAACAGTAGAGCGCGGACACGCTGCTAAACGCACGGAAAGGGCAGATCTGGGGATAAATAAAGAGAAGTGAGAGGAGACCGCAGAGGCCAACCTTTAGAAAGCTTGGCTTGTTGTTGTCTTTCATGTTAAAGCACTTAAAAAAAAATAATCTGTGTTATCCGTGTGTATTCTAGAACTAGAACTAGAACTAGAACTAGAACTAGAACTAGAACTAGAACTAGAACTAGAACACACGGATAACACAGAATTTAAAAAAAGTTTACTTCTGAAAAGTGTTTATGTAAAATATGTCAGAATGTAGAGTGTTGAGGTTCACAGGAGGTGTGTTTTATCCAGGAACAGATGTGACCTTTGGCCTTTGTGATACTTCCAGTTGATGTCAATTATTTATTGTGATATTTTTTTTCCCTGTTTTGTGTTTTCTGTCTACCTCTGCTATGGTCTGAGCCTGTATTCTAAACCATTGTGATCTTGAACTATGACCTTTCACCTTTCACCTTTTCTCCCCAGGTGTTGGTTTCACAGTGATCCTGATCAGTCTGTACGTGGGCTTCTACTACAACGTGATTATAGCCTGGGCCCTGTTCTACCTGTTCTCTTCCTTCTCCGGAGAGCTGCCCTGGGTCCACTGCAACAACACCTGGAACAGCCCCAACTGCTCGGACCTCTGGGCCTTCAACAACTCCCTCAACGACACACACAAGTCCACCCCCGCAGCAGAGTACTTCGAGTGAGTCTGGCGTTTCGTCTCTCGATCCGAGTCTGAACTGAGACGGTTGACTTCTTTCTTAAAGGTTATTTGTTTCTCTGACGTGTGTTAAGGTTGGGCATTTTTCAGAGGGATCAGCTTCACCTTTTTCTCTCGTTGGCATTCAATTACACAAAGGTGCACATTCATATCATCGGGCTTTATTTGAAACCTGGACCCAGAAGACATGCCTGAGAGAGCCAGAAGTTCACATCCCGGTCTATGTGTTTCCATACCTTCATAGTCCTGGTCGTCCATCTAGATACTGTGTCAATGTCTTCATAGTCCTGGTCGTCCATGGAGATACTGTATCCATGTCTTCATAGTCCTGGTCGTCCATCTAGATACTGTATCAATGTCTTCATAGTCCTGGTCGTCCATCTAGATCCTGTATCAATGTCTTCATAGTCCTGGTCGTCCATCTAGATACTGTATCAATGTCTTCATGGTCCTGGTCATCCATCTAGATACTGTATCAATGTCTTCATAGTCCTGGTCGCCCATGGAGATACTGTATCAATGTCTTCATAGTCCTGGTCGTCCATGGAGATACTGTATCAATGTCTTCATAGTCCTGGTCGCCCATGGAGATACTGTATCAATGTCTTCATTCTCCTGGTCGTCCATCTAGATACTGTATCAATGTCTTCATAGTCCTGGTCGTCCATCTAGATACTGTATCAATGTCTTCATCGTCCTGGTCGTCCATCTAGATACTGTATCAATGTCTTCATAGTCCTGGTCATCCATCTAGATACTGTATCAATGTCTTCATAGTCCTGGTCGTCCAGACTGTATCAATATCTTCATAGTCCTGGTCGTCCAGACTGTATCAATGTATTCATAGTCCTGGTCGTCCATCTAGATACTGTATCAATGTCTTCATAGTCCTGGTCGTCCAGACTGTATCAATGTCTTCATAGTCCTGGTCGTCCAGACTGTATCAATGTCTTCATAGTCCTGGTCGTCCAGACTGTATCAATGTCTTCATAGTCCTGGTCTCCCATGGAGATACTGTATCAATGTCTTCATCGTCCTGGTCGCCCATGGAGATACTGTATCAATGTCTTCATAGTCCTGGTCGCCCATCTAGATACTGTATCAATGTCTTCATGGTCCTGGTCATCTATCTAGATACTGTATCAATGTCTTCATAGTCCTGGTCGTCCATCTAGATACTGTATCAATATCTTCATAGTCCTGGTCATCCATCTAGATACTGTATCAATGTCTTCATAGTCCTGGTCGTCCATGGAGATACTGTATCAATGTCTTCATCGTCCTGGTCGTCCATGGAGATACTGTATCAATGTCTTCATAGTCCTGGTCGTCCATGGATATACTGTATCCATGTCTTCATTCTCCTGGTCGTCCATGGAGATACTGTATCCATGTCTTCATTCTCCTGGTCGTCCATGGAGATACTGTATTAATGTCTTCATAGTCCTGGTCGTCCATGGAGATACTGTATCAATGTCTTCATAGTCCTGGTCGTCCATGGAGATACTGTATCAATGTCTTCATAGTCCTGGTCGCCCATGGAGATACTGTATCCATGTCTTCATGTCCTGGTCGTCCATCTAGATACTGTATCCATGTGTCTATACTCCTGGTCGTCCATGGAGATACTGTATCCATGTCTTCATGTCCTGGTCGTCCATGGAGATACTGTATCCATGTCTTCATGTCCTGGTCGTCCATGGAGATACTGTATCCATGTCTTCATGTCCTGGTCGCCCATGGAGATACTGTATCCATGTCTTCATGTCCTAGTCATCCATGGAGATACTGTATCCATGTCTTCATGTCCTGGTCGTCCATGGAGATACTGTATCCATGTCTTCATGTCCTGGTCGCCCATGGAGATACTGTATCAATGTCTTCATGTCCTGGTCGTCCATGGAGATACTGTATCAATGTCTTCATAGTCCTGGTCGTCCATGGAGATACTGTATCCATGTCTTCATGTCCTGGTCGTCCATGGAGATACTGTATCAATGTCTTCATGTCCTGGTCGCACATGGAGATACTGTATCAATGTCTTCATGTCCTGGTCGTCCATGGAGATACTGTATCTATGTCTTCATGTCCTGGTTGTCCATGGAGATACTGTATCCAGTGTTCTTGTTAACAGATTAACAGGTGTCTCATATTTTTAGCAAAGGCGGTTTGTTTTGACAATTCAGACCTGTCATGGAGTCATGGACAGACAGGCAGTCACTATCTTTATCTCCACCTGGGAGCAATTTCATCTTGTCTGAGTCAGGGCCATTCAGTTGACACAAAGATATCCTCTCCTTCTTCTACTTTTCCTTCTACTTCTTCTCCTTCTTCTACTTTTCCTTCTTCTTCTTCTTTTCCTTCTTCTCCTTCTTCTACTTTTCCTTCTTCTTCTTCTTCTTCTACTTTTCCTTCTTCTACTTTTCCTTCTTCTTCTTCTTCTTCTTCTTCTTCTACTTTTCCTTCTTCTTCTTCTCCTTCTTCTACTTTTCCTTCTTCTTCTTCTTCTTCTACTTTTCCTTCTTCTTCTTCTTCTTCTTCTTCTTCTACTTCTTCTCCTTCTTCTTCTTCTTCTTCTTCTACTTTTCCTTCTTCTTCTTCTTCTTCTTCTACTTCTTCTCCTTCTTCTTCTACTTTTCCTTCTTCTTCTTCTTCTACTTTTCCTTCTTCTTCTTCTTCTTCTTCTTCTTCTTCTTCTACTTCTTCTTTCTTCTTCTTCTTCTTCTTCTTCTTCTTCTTCTTTTCTTCTTCTTCTTTTCTTCTTCTTCTTCTTCTTCTTCTTCTTCTTCTTCTTCTTCTTCTTCTTCTTCTTCTTCTTCTTCTTCTTCTTCTTCTTCTTCTTCTTCTTCTTCTTCTTCTTCTTCTCCTTACCTGGGACTGTTAGTTACCTAGCTGTTAGTTGATTAGTTGTTATAACCTGTTATAACTGATCTGTTCCAGGTGTGGGGTGCTCCACCTACAGGACAGTGAGGGTATAGCTGACCCGGGACTGTTAGTTACCTAGCTGTTAGTTGATTAGTTGTTATAACCTGTTATAACTGATCTGTTCCAGGTGTGGGGTGCTCCACCTACAGGACAGTGAGGGTATAGCTGACCCGGGACTGTTAGTTACCTAGCTCTTAGTTTATTAGTTGTTATAACCTGTTATAACTGATCTGTTCCAGGCGTGGGGTGCTCCACCTACAGGACAGTGAGGGTATAGCTGACCTGGGACTGTTAGTTACCTAGCTGTTAGTTGATTAGTTGTTATAACCTGTTATAACTGATCTGTTCCAGGTGTGGGGTGCTCCACCTACAGGACAGTGAGGGTATAGCTGACCAGGGACTGTTAGTTACCTATCTGTTAGTTGATTACCTGTTATAACTGATCTGTTCCAGGCGTGGGGTGCTCCACCTACAGGACAGTGAGGGTATAGCTGACCTGGGTCTGCCTCGTTGGCAGCTGACATCCTGTCTAGCTGTGGTCATCGTGGTTCTCTACTTCAGCCTCTGGAAGGGGGTCAAGACCTCAGGGAAGGTAGGTGGTCCTCCTGTACTGGCTCCATATCAACCTACAGAAATATACCTCTTTGCTGAAATGCTGTACTGTTGTCTAGTTAGTTGTGTCTTTACAATGTGCACTCATTCTGGATATGAAAGATGAGCCATCCCACTGCAGAGCAGGATGTCCAGGTGAAGTCAGATCTGGGCCCTGTGAGCAGAACACCCGAACAGGGACACTATCTGTAGCTCTATGAGCAGGGTATTAAGCCCTGGCCTAGAACAGAACAGAGTGGGCCAGGTTGTTGAGTCCATGTGTGTAGAACAGAACAGAGTGGGTCAGGTTGTTGAGTCCTGGCCTAGAACAGAACAGAGTGGGTCAGGTTGTTGAGTCCTGGCCTAGAACAGAACAGAGTGGATCAGGTTGTTGAGTCCTGGCCTAGATCAGAACAGAGTGGGTCAGGTTGTTGAATCCTGGCCTATAACAGAACAGAGTGGGCCATGTTGTTGAGTCCTGGCCTAGAACAGAACAGAGTGGGCCAGGTTGTTGAGTCCTGGCCTAGAACAGAACAGAGTGGGCCAGGTTGTTGAGTCCTGGCCTAGAACAGAACAGAGTGGGTCAGGTTGTTGAGTCCTGCCCTAGAACAGAACAGAGTGGGTCAGGTTGTTGAGTCCTGGCCTAAAACAGAACAGAGTGGGTCAGGTTATTGAGTCCTGGCCTAGAACAGAACAGAGTGGGTCAGGTTGTTGAGTCCTGGCCTAGAACAGAACAGAGTGGGACAGGTTGTTGAGTCCTGGCCTAGAACAGAACAGAGTGGGCCAGGTTATTGAGTCCTGGCCTAGAACAGAACAGAGTGGGCCAGGTTGTTGAGTCCTGGCCTAGAACAGAACAGAGTGGGCCAGGTTGTTGAGTCCTGGCCTAGAACAGAACAGAGTGGGTCAGGTTGTTGAGTCCTGGCCTAGAACAGAACAGAGTGGGTCAGGTTGTTGAGTCCTGGCCTAGAACAGAACAGAGTGGGTCAGGTTGTTGAGTCCTGGCCTAGAACAGAACAGAGTGGGTCAGGTTGTTGAGTCTATGTGTGTAGAACAGAACAGAGTGGGTCAGGTTGTTGAGTCCTGGCCTAGAACAGAACAGAGTGGGTCAGGTTGTTGAGTCCATGTGTGTAGAACAGAACAGAGTGGGTCAGGTTGTTGAGTCCATGTGTGTAGAACAGAACAGAGTGGGTCAGGTTGTTGAGTCCTGGCCTATAACAGAACAGAGTGGGCCAGGTTGTTGAGTCCTGGCCTAGAACAGAACAGAGTGGGCCGTGTTGTTGAGTCCTGGCCTAGAACAGAACAGAGTGGGCCAGGTTGTTGAGTCCTGGCCTAGAACAGAACAGAGTGGGCCAGGTTGTTGAGTCCTGGCCTAGAACAGAACAGAGTGGGCCAGGTTGTTGAGTCCTGGCCTAGAACAGAACAGAGTGGGTCAGGTTGTTGAGTCCTGGCCTAGAACAGAACAGAGTGGGCCAGGTTATTGAGTCCTGGCCTAGAACAGAACAGAGTGGGTCAGGTTGTTGAGTCCTGGCCTAGAACAGAACAGAGTGGGCCACGTTGTTGAGTCCTGGCCTAGAACAGAACAGAGTGGGCCAGGTTGTTGAGTCCTGGCCTAGAACAGAACAGAGTGGGCCGGGTTGTTGAGTCCTGGCCTAGAACAGAACAGAGTGGGCCAGGTTGTTGAGTCCTGGCCTAGAACAGAACAGAGTGGGCCAGGTTGTTGAGTCCTGGCCTAGAACAGAACAGAGTGGGCCAGGTTGTTGAGTCCTGGCCTAGAACAGAACAGAGTGGGTCAGGTTGTTGAGTCCTGGCCTAGAACAGAACAGAGTGGGCCAGGTTATTGAGTCCTGGCCTAGAACAGAACAGAGTGGGTCAGGTTGTTGAGTCCTGGCCTAGAACAGAACAGAGTGGGCCAGGTTATTGAGTCCTGGCCTAGAACAGAACAGAGTGGGTCAGGTTGTTGAGACCTGGCCTAGAACAGAACAGAGTGGGCCAGGTTGTTGAGTCCATGTTTTCCCGTGCAGGTTGTGTGGATCACAGCCACCATGCCCTACGTGGTCCTGACCGTCCTGCTGCTGCGTGGGGTCACCCTCCCTGGAGCCATGGATGGCATTAAGGCCTACCTCAGCGTCGACTTCCTACGACTCTGTGAGCCTCAGGTAAGAATGGGGGAGAGGGAGGAGAGATAGAAAGACAGGAAGGAGTGAGAGAAACAGAAAGAGAAAGATTGAGAGAGAGATAGAGAGGGAGAGAAAGAGAGGGAGAGAAAGAGAGAGAGAGAGAAAGAGAGAGAGAGAGAGAGAGAGAGAGAGAGAGAGAGAGAGAGAGAGAGAGAGAGAGAGAGAGAGAGAGAGAGAGAGGGAGAGGGAGAGAGGGAGAGAGGGAGAGAGGGAGAGAGAGAGAGAGAGAGAGAGAGAGAGAGAGAGAGAGGGAGAGAGAGAGAGAGAGAGAGAGAGAGAGAGAGAGAGAGAGAGAGAGAGAGAGAGAGAGAGAGAGAGAGAGAGAGAGAGAGAGAGAGAGAGAGAGAGAGAGAGAGAGAGAGAGAGAGAGAGAGAGAGAGAGAGAGAGAGAGAGAGAGAAAGAAAGAGAGAGGACAAGAGCGAGTTGCATTCAACTGAAATGTGTCTTCCTGCATTTAACCCAGTCAGAGAGGTGCTGGGTTGCTGCCTCAATCAACATCCACAGCGCCTGGGGAACAGTGGGTTAACTGCCTTGTTCAGGGACAGAATGACAGATTTTTAACCTTGTCAGCTTGGTGATTCGATCCAGCGATCTCGCTCTAAACACTAGGCTACCTGTATATATATATATTGTGTGCGTGTGTTTATGTGTTTATGTGTGAGAGAGATATGCTGATGTTTATATCTGTATTTCAACGCCACAGGTCGTCATTTAGTGCAGGAAAATACAAGATTCGTTATAAACAATTTAATATTTCAGTATCCATGACATCCCGACTGATGAAATGTATATATGAATCATTTGCCTTAATAAGGGCGCTGTAAGAATCTCCAGCTGTCCCCCCCCCCTCCCCTCCAGTAGCAACGCACACGACCGCTAAGGACTCAAAGCAACAATTTGAGAATTAGATTAGACACATGGATGCAGCGACAATTTGCTAAATTACCCCCGGATTCACAAGTGTCTTTCATCTTTCTGTTGAATGAGTTTCCTGCAATTATCTCTAATAACAGCCTTCCCCCCCCCCCTCCTCTGTGTCTGTTGTCCTCTGTCCCCCGGCTGTTTGTTGTGTAGGTTTGGATAGACGCTGCCACTCAGATCTGCTTCTCTTTGGGAGTCGGGTTTGGTGTGCTAATAGCGTTCTCCAGCTATAACAAATTCAGCAACAACTGCTATAGGTAAAGTAGAAGCACAGAACAAAACCCAGGGGTTCCGTGTCCCAAATAACACCTTATTCACTATATAGTGCACTACTTTAGACTAGGACCCATATCGCTCTGGTTGAAAGTAGTGCACTGCGTAGGGAATAGGGTGCTATTTGGTATGCTACCCTCAGTGTTGATAACAGAGGTGACAAACTGCTGCTGAGCTGGTGAATTACAATACCTTTCAAGGCGCTTACCTACTGGCCATGTCTATAACACCAGTCTGTTCTATAGAGGACAGTAATACCTACTGGCCATGTCTATAACACCAGTCTGTTCTATAGAGGACAGTAATACCTACTGGCCATGTCTATAACACCAGTCTGTTCTATAGAGGACAGTAATACCTACTGGCCATGTCTATAACACCAGTCTGTTCTATAGAGGACAGTAATACCTACTGGCCATGTCTATAACACCAGTCTGTTCTATAGAGGACAGTAATACCTACTGGCCATGTCTATAACACCAGTCTGTTCTATAGAGGACAGTAATACCTACTGGCCATGTCTATAACACCAGTCTGTTCTATAGAGGACAGTAATACCTACTGGCCAGGTCTATAACACCAGTCTGTTCTATAGAGGACAGTAATACCTACTGGCCAGGTCTATAACACCAGTCTGTTCTATAGAGGACAGTAATACCTACTGGCCATGTCTATAACACCAGTCTGTTATATAGAGGACAGTAATACCTACTGGCCATGTCTATAACACCAGTCTGTTCTATAGAGGACAGTAATACCTACTGGCCATGTCTATAACACCAGTCTGTTCTATAGAGGACAGTAATACCTACTGGCCAGGTCTATAACACGAGTCTGTTCCTGGCCATGTCTATAACACCAGTCTGTTCTATAGAGGACAGTAATATCTACTGGCCAGGTCTATCACACCAGTCTGTTCTATAGAGGACAGTAATACCTACTGGCCATGTCTATAACACCAGTCTGTTCTATAGAGGACAGTAATACCTACTGGCCATGTCTATAACACCAGTCTGTTCTATAGAGGACAGTAATACCTACTGGTCATGTCTATAACACCAGTCTGTTCTATAGAGGACAGTAATACCTACTGGCAATGTCTATAACACCAGTCTGTTCTATAGAGGACAGTAATACCTACTGGCCATGTCTATAACACCAGTCTGTTCTATAGAGGACAGTAATACCTACTGGCCATGTCTATAACACCAGTCTGTTCTATAGAGGACAGTAATACCTACTGGCCATGTCTATAACACCAGTCTGTTCTATAGAGGACAGTAATACCTACTGGCCATGTCTATAACACCAGTCTGTTCTATAGAGGACAGTAATACCTACTGGCCAGGTCTATAACACCAGTCTGTTCTATAGAGGACAGTAATACCTACTGGCCATGTCTATAACACCAGTCTGTTCTATAGAGGACAGTAATACCTACTGGCCATGTCTATAACACCAGTCTGTTCTATAGAGGACAGTAATACCTACTGGCCATGTCTATAACACCAGTCTGTTCTATAGAGGACAGTAATACCTACTGGCCATGTCTATAACACCAGTCTGTTCTATAGAGGACAGTAATACCTACTGGCCATGTCTATAACACCAGTCTGTTCTATAGAGGACAGTAATACCTACTGGCCAGGTCTATAACACCAGTCTGTTCTATAGAGGACAGTAATACCTACTGGCCAGGTCTATAACACCGGTCTGTTCTATAGAGGACAGTAATACCTACTGGCCATGTCTATCACACCAGTCTGTTCTATAGAGGACAGTAATACCTACTGGTCATGTCTATAACACCAGTCTGTTCTATAGAGGACAGTAATACCTACTGGCCATGTCTATAACATCAGTCTGTTCCTGGCCATGTCTATAACACCAGTCTTGTTCTATAGAGGACAGTAATACCTACTGGCCAGGTCTATAACACCAGTCTGTTCTATAGAGGACAGTAATACCTACTGGCCATGTCTATAACACCAGTCTGTTCTATAGAGGACAGTAATACCTACTGGCCATGTCTATAACACCAGTCTGTTATATAGAGGACAGTAATACCTACTGGCCATGTCTATAACACCAGTCTGTTCTATAGAGGACAGTAATACCTACTGGCCATGTCTATAACACCAGTCTGTTCTATAGAGGACAGTAATACCTACTGGCCATGTCTATAACACAAGTCTGTTCTATAGAGGACAGTAATACCTACTGGCCATGTCTATAACACCAGTCTGTTCTATAGAGGACAGTAATACCTACTGGCCATGTCTATAACACCAGTCTGTTCTATAGAGGACAGTAATACCTACTGGTCATGTGTATAACACCAGTCTGTTCTATCGAGGACAGTAATACCTACTGGCCAGGTCTATAACACCAGTCTGTTCTATAGAGGACAGTAATAACTACTGGCCATGTCTATAACACCAGTCTGTTCTATAGAGGACAGTAATACCTACTGGCCAGGTCTATAACACCAGTCTGTTCTATAGAGGACAGTAATACCTACTGGCCATGTCTATAACACCAGTCTGTTCTATAGAGGACAGTAATACCTACTGGCCATGTCTATAACACCAGTCTGTTCTATAGAGGACAGTAATACCTACTGGCCATGTCTATAACACCAGTCTGTTCTATAGAGGACAGTAATACCTACTGGCCAGGTCTATAACACCAGTCTGTTCTATAGAGGACAGTAATACCTACTGGCCAGGTCTATAACACCAGTCTGTTCTATAGAGGACAGTAATACCTACTGGCCATGTCTATAACACCAGTCTGTTCTATAGAGGACAGTAATACCTACTGGCCAGGTCTATAACACCAGTCTGTTCTATAGAGGACAGTAATACCTACTGGCCAGGTCTATAACACCAGTCTGTTCTATAGAGGACAGTAATACCTACTATAACACCAGTCTGTTCTATAGAGGACAGGTCTATAACACCAGTCTGTTCTATAGAGGACAGTAATACCTACTGGCCAGGTCTATAACACCAGTCTGTTCTATAGAGGACAGTAATACCTACTGGCCAGGTCTATAACACCAGTCTGTTCTATAGAGGACAGTAATACCTACTGGCCAGGTCTATAACACCAGTCTGTTCTATAGAGGACAGTAATACCTACTGGCCATGTCTATAACACCAGTCTGTTCTATAGAGGACAGTAATACCTACTGGCCAGGTCTATAACACCAGTCTGTTCTATAGAGGACAGTAATACCTACTGGCCAGGTCTATAACACCAGTCTGTTCTATAGAGGACAGTAATACCTACTGGCCAGGTCTATAACACCAGTCTGTTCTATAGAGGACAGTAATACCTACTGGCCATGTCTATAACACCAGTCTGTTCTATAGAGGACAGTAATACCTACTGGCCAGGTCTATAACACCAGTCTGTTCTATAGAGGACAGTAATACCTACTGGCCAGGTCTATAACACCAGTCTGTTCTATAGAGGACAGTAATACCTACTGGCCAGGTCTATAACACCAGTCTGTTCTATAGAGGACAGTAATACCTACTGGCCAGGTCTATAACACCAGTCTGTTCTATAGAGGACAGTAATACCTACTGGCCAGGTCTATAACACCAGTCTGTTCTATAGAGGACAGTAATACCTACTGGCCATGTCTATAACACCAGTCTGTTCTATAGAGGACAGTAATACCTACTGGCCATGTCTATAACACCAGTCTGTTATATAGAGGACAGTAATACCTACTGGCCATGTCTATAACACCAGTCTGTTATATAGAGGACAGTAATACCTACTGGCCAGGTCTATAACACCAGTCTGTTCTATAGAGGACAGTAATACCTACTGGCCATGTCTATAACACCAGTCTGTTCTATAGAGGACAGTAATACCTACTGGCCAGGTCTATAACACCAGTCTGTTCTATAGAGGACAGTAATACCTACTGGCCAGGTCTATAACACCAGTCTGTTCTATAGAGGACAGTAATACCTACTGGCCATGTCTATAACACCAGTCTGTTCTATAGAGGACAGTAATACCTACTGGCCATGTCTATAACACCAGTCTGTTCTATAGAGGACAGTAATACCTACTGGCCAGGTCTATAACACCAGTCTGTTCTATAGAGGACAGTAATACCTACTGGCCAGGTCTATAACACCAGTCTGTTCTATAGAGGACAGTAATACCTACTGGCCATGTCTATAACACCAGTCTGTTCTATAGAGGACAGTAATACCTACTGGCCAGGTCTATAACACCAGTCTGTTCTATAGAGGACAGTAATACCTACTGGCCATGTCTATAACATCAGTCTGTTCCTGGCCATGTCTATAACACCAGTCTGTTCTATAGAGGACAGTAATACCTACTGGCCATGTCTATAACACCAGTCTGTTCTATAGAGGACAGTAATACCTACTGGCCAGGTCTATAACACCAGTCTGTTCTATAGAGGACAGTAATACCTACTGGCCATGTCTATAACACCAGTCTGTTCTATAGAGGACAGTAATACCTACTGGCCAGGTCTATAACACCAGTCTGTTCTATAGAGGACAGTAATACCTACTGGCCATGTCTATAACACCAGTCTGTTATATAGAGGACAGTAATACCTACTGGCCAGGTCTATAACACCAGTCTGTTCTGGATCTACCAGGTATATTTATATGCTCTTGTCCTCTTCACTCTCTCTTCCAGAGATGCCATCATCACCAGTTCCATCAACTCCCTGACCAGCTTCTTCTCCGGCTTCGTCATCTTCTCCTTCCTGGGTTACATGTCCCATAAACACAGCGTGCCATTGGACAAGGTGGCCACAGACGGTCAGTATTCTTAGTGCCATTGGACAAGGTGACCACAGACGGTCAGTATTCTTAGTGTTCTGGACAAGGTGGCCACAGACGGTCAGTATTCTTAGTGTTCTGGACAAGGTGACCACAGACGGTCAGTATTCTTAGTGTTCTGGACAAGGTGACCACAGACGGTCAGTATTCGTAATGTTCTGGACAAGGTGACCACAGATGGTCAGTATTCTTAGTGTTCTGGACAAGGTGACCACAGAGGGTCAGTATTCTTAGTATTCTGGACAAGGTGACCACAGACGGTCAGTATTCTTAGTGTTCTGGACAAGGTGGCCACAGATGGTCAGTATTCTTAGTGCCATTGGACAAGGTGACCACAGATGGTCAGTAGTCGTAATGTTCTGGACAAGGTGACCACAGATGGTCAGTATTCGTAATGTTCTGGACAAGGTGACCACAGATGGTCAGTATTCGTAATGTTCTGGACAAGGTGGCCACAGACGGTCAGTATTCTAAATGTTCTGGACAAGGTGACCACAGATGGTCAGTATTCTTAGTGTTCTGGACAAGGTGGCCACAGACGGTCAGTATTCTTAGTGTTCTGGACAAGGTGGCCACAGACGGTCAGTATTCTTAGTGTTCTGGACAAGGTGACCACAGACGGTCAGTATTCTTAGTGTTCTGGACAAGGTGACCACAGATGGTCAGTATTCTTAGTGTTCTGGACAAGGTGACCACAGATGGTCAGTATTCTAAATGTTCTGGACAAGGTGACCACAGACGGTCAGTATTCTAAATGTTCTGGACAAGGTGACCACAGATGGTCAGTATTCTTAGTGTTCTGGACAAGGTGACCACAGACGGTCAGTATTCTTAGTGTTCTGGACAAGGTGACCACAGATGGTCAGTATTCTTAGTGTTCTGGACAAGGTGACCACAGACGGTCAGTATTCTTAGTGTTCTGGACAAGGTGACCACAGACGGTCAGTATTCTTAGTGTTCTGGACAAGGTGACCACAGATGGTCAGTATTCTAAATGTTCTGGACAAGGTGACCACAGACGGTCAGTATTCTAAATGTTCTGGACAAGGTGACCACAGATGGTCAGTATTCTTAGTGTTCTGGACAAGGTGACCACAGACGGTCAGTATTCTTAGTGTTCTGGACAAGGTGACCACAGATGGTCAGTATTCTTAGTGTTCTGGACAAGGTGACCACAGACGGTCAGTATTCTTAGTGTTCTGGACAAGGTGGCCACAGACGGTCAGTATTCTTAGTGTTCTGGACAAGGTGGCCACAGACGGTCAGTATTCTTAGTGTTCTGGACAAGGTGGCCACAGACGGTCAGTATTCTTAGTGTTCTGGACAA
>NW_025746935.1:70000-78863 GCF_021184085.1 Oncorhynchus gorbuscha
TTATAATGACGGACCGTCACACGTTTTGTAACTGCCACGGTTTGAACTCTTCCCTTCAGGAGTGGACCGGTTCAGTGACGACATCGAGGAGATGATCGGACAGAGACCAGGCCTGTACTGGAGACTGTGCTGGAAGTTTGTCAGCCCCTGCTTCCTCCTGGTGAGTTCATGAAGAGAGAAACACCTGGGTCAAACACGGCAAGTATGTTTTAGTTCACCTGGTGCAAAACGGAACCAGGTGAATAGTCCATGCAGCTCTCAGTCATGTCCTTATGACAGCTCTCAGTCATGTCCTTATGACAGCTCTCAGTCATGTCCTTATGACAGCTCTCAGTCATGTCCTTATGACAGCTCTCAGTCATGTCCTTATGACAGCTCTCAGTCATGT
Source organism: Oncorhynchus gorbuscha (assembly GCF_021184085.1). NCBI lineage: Eukaryota > Metazoa > Chordata > Actinopteri > Salmoniformes > Salmonidae > Oncorhynchus > Oncorhynchus gorbuscha. The sequence continues at coordinate 70,389 of NW_025746935.1, forward strand.
CCTGATGACAGCTCAGTCATGTCCTTATGACAGCTCTCAGTCATGTCCTTATGACAGCTCTCAGTCATGTCCTTATGACAGCTCTCAGTCATGTCCTTATGACAGCTCTCAGTCATGTCCTTATGACAGCTCTCAGTCATGTCCTTATGACAGCTCCCAGTCATGTCCTTATGACAGCTCTCAGTCATGTCCTTATGACAGCTCTCAGTCATGTCCTTATGACAGCTCTCAGTCATGTCCTTATGACAGCTCTCAGTCATGTCCTGATGACAGTTCTCAGTCATGTCCTTATGACAGCTCTCAGTCATGTCCTTATGACAGCTCTCAGTCATGTCCTTATGACAGCTCTCAGTCATGTCCTTATGACAGCTCTCAGTCATGTCCTTATGACAGCTCTCAGTCATGTCGTTATGACAGCTCTCAGTCATGTCGTTATGACAGCTCTCAGTCATGTCCTTATGACAGCTCTCAGTCATGTCCTTATGACAGCTCTCAGTCATGTCCTTATGACAGCTCTCAGTCATGTCCTTATGACAGCTCTCAGTCATGTCCTTATGACAGCTCTCAGTCATGTCCTGATGACAGCTCTCAGTCATGTCCTGATGACAGCTCTCAGTCATGTCCTGATGACAGCTCTCAGTCATGTCCTTATGACAGCTCTCAGTCATGTCCTGATGACAGCTCTCAGTCATGTCCTTATGACAGCTCTCAGTCATGTCCTTATGACAGCTCTCAGTCATGTCCTGATGACAGCTCTCAGTCATGTCCTTATGACAGCTCTCAGTCATGTCCTTATGACAGCTCTCAGTCATGTCCTTATGACAGCTCTCAGTCATGTCCTTATGACAGCTCTCAGTCATGTCCTTATGACAGCTCTCAGTCATGTCCTTATGACAGCTCTCAGTCATGTCCTTATGACAGCTCTCAGTCATGTCCTTATGACAGCTCTCAGTCATGTCCTTATGACAGCTCTCAGTCATGTCCTTATGACAGCTCTCAGTCATGTCCTTATGACAGCTCTCAGTCATGTCCTTATGACAGCTCTCAGTCATGCACACCAAGCTCTAGGCACTAACTATAGTTTGCTAGCTTCAGTAGAGGCTGGTCCATAAGTGTCCTTATGACTTGAAACAGGAAAGTGTCCTAATCCCAAAACCCTCTGTTTCTCCAGTTCATGGTGGTGGTGAGCTTCGCGACCTTTAACCCTCCTAACTACGGCACGTACACGTTTCCCATATGGGCCAACATGATTGGCTGGTGCTTGGCCATATCCTCCATGACCATGGTGCCTCTCTATGCCATCTACAAGATGTGCACCTTACCTGGAAAGTTCTGTGATGTAAGTCTCGTTTATATAAGTCTGGTTTATATAAGTCTGGTTGATATAAGTCTGGTTAATATAAGTCTGGTTTATATAAGTGGTTTATACAAGTGGGAAGTCTGGTTGATATAAGTCTGGTTGATATAAGTCTGGTTTATATAAGTCTGGTTTATATAAGTCTGGTTGATATAAGTCTGGTTAATATAAGTCTGGTTTATATAAGTCTGGTTTATACAAGTGGGAAGTCTGGTTTATATAAGTCTGGTTGATATAAGTCTGGTTTATATAAGTCTGGTTTATATAAGTGGGAAGTCTGGTCTATATAAGTCTGGTCTATATAAGTCTGGTCTATATAAGTCTGGTTTATATAAGTCTGGTTTATATAAGTATGGTTTATATAAGTCTGGTTGATATAAGTCTGGTTTATATAAGTGGGAAGTCTGGTCTATATAAGTCTGGTTTATATAAGTCTGGTTTATATAAGTCTGGTTTATATAAGTATGGTTTATATAAGTCTGGTTGATATAAGTCTGGTTTATTTAAGTCTGGTTTATATAAGTGGGAAGTCTGGTCTATATAAGTCTGGTTTATATAAGTCTGGTTGATAGAAGTCTGGTTGATATAAGTCTGGTTGATATAAGTCTGGTTTATATAAGTGGGAAGTCTGGTCTATATAAGTCTGGTTTATATAAGTCTGGTTGATAGAAGTCTGGTTGATATAAGTCTGGTTTATATAAGTCTGGTTGATATAAGTCTGGTTGATATAATTCTGGTTTATATAAGTCTGGTTGATATAAGTCTGGTTGATATAAGTCTGGTTGATATAAGTCTGGTTGATAGAAGTCTGGTTTATATAAGTCTGGTTGATATAAGTCTGGTTGATATAAGTGGGAAGTCTGGTTTGTATTGATATATGCTGCTATGGTGATTTAGCAGACACCTTTAACCAAAGTGATGCCCACTTTTATCAACATCAATGCACAGAAATGTCAACACTGACAGTGACACATATATATTCGGTATGTGAGCAATATGGTTGATGAGCTATAACATCACCAGCAAATCTGAATATCCCAGCTTGGTAATTAATGCACAATGATTTGTATAATGAAGACAAGTTAGTTTCTTTGGTAAGTGATTCCTGTCTTCCTGTAGAGACTGGCCTACGCCATAACGCCTGAGCACGAACACCACCTGGTGGATAACGGAGAAGTTAGGAGGTTTACGGTAAGCTGCTCTTCACTGTTTACTTGACATTACTTAACCTCCCCTACTTACCTTACCTTACCTTACCTTACCTTACCTTACCTTACCTTACCTTACCTTACCTTACCTTACCTTAACCTCCCCTACTTATCTTACCCTACCTTACCTTACCTTACCTTACCTTACCTTACCTTACCTTACCTTACCTTACCTTACCTTACCTTACCTTACCTTACCTTACCTTACCTTAACCTCCCCTACTTATCTTACCTTACCTTACCTTACCTTACCTTACCTTACCTTACCTTACCTTACCCTACCTTACCTTACCTTACCTTACCTTACCTTACCTTACCTTACCTTAACCTCCCCTACTTATCTTACCCTACCTTACCTTACCTTACCTTACCTTACCTTACCTTACCTTACCTTACCTTACCTTACCTTACCTTACCTTAACCTCCCCTACTTATCTTACCTTACCTTACCTTACCTTACCTTACCTTACCTTACCTTACCTTACCTTAACCTCCCCTACTTATCTTACCTTACCTTACCCTACCCTACCCTACCTTACCTTACCTTACCTTACCTTACCTTACCTTACCTTACCTTACCTTACCGTACCTTACCCTACCCTACCTTACCTTACCTTACCTTACCTTACCTTACCCTACCTTACCTTAACCTCCCCTACTTATCTTACCCTACCTTACCTTACCTTAACCTCCCCTACTTATCTTACCCTACCTTACCTTACCCTACCTTACCTTACCCTACCCTACTTATCTTACCTTACCTCACCTTACCTTAACCTCCCCTACTTATCTTACCTTACCCTACCTTACCCTACCTTACCTTACCTTACCTTACCTTACCTTACCTTACCTTACCTTACCTTACCTTACCTTACCTTACCTTACCTTACCTTACCTTTGTGTATTTATTGTCCTTTCCCATTGGTTTCCACAGCTCCAACACTGGATGGTGATCTGAGCCCAGGAAGAAGACAGGGGTCTGTTCACATGGAGGATGGATGGATGGAGGGAGGGAGGGAGGGAGGGAGGGAGAGAGGGAGAGAGGGAGAGAGAGAGAGAGAGAGAGAGAGAGAGAGAGAGAGAGAGAGAGAGAGAGAGAGAGAGAGAGATGGAGAGAGAGAGATGGAGAGAGAGAGAGAGGGAGGGATGGATAGAGTGAGTGATGGATGGCTAGAGAGGGGGATGGATGGATGGATGGATGGATGGCTAGAGAGAGGGAAGGATGGATGGATGGATAGAGGGAGTGATGGAGGGATGGATAGAGGGAGTGATGGAGGGATAGAGTGAGGGATGGATGGAGGGATAGAGTGAGGGATGGATGGCTCGAAGGAGGCACAGCAGACATGTGAAGAGAGTTTATCCCGTAACAAGAGAGAAAGTGTTTGAAATGCCAACCAAGCTGTCAAATCGTAGTGGTCTTTAATTTCCTCAATGGACGTGTGGTTGTGTGTTGTGATCTCAATCAGGATGTTGGTGACGTTCGCTAAAAAATATCAATCTTAAACAATGACTGTTATGATTATGGATAATACACCAATATATTCATGTTTATTTTGTGAGCTGAGAAAAATCTGAGCATTTAGGTTTAGTGTAAAATCCTGATGAAAAATATGATATGATTATCTGTTGTAGAGGTAACTAAGAGAAATAGTATTTATTTACAGAAACATCATAGCCAATAACAAAATGACATTACTGTATTTAACTGTATCTGAAAGTGTACATGTTTTAAGTTAAGTTTGTGACAACATATACCCGTTACATAGTAAGCTAGCTAAAATGTGTTGTCTGTTACTTCTCTTCTGAAAATGTTTTCAAATGTACCGGGGGGTCCTAAACGATTGACACCCTTGATAAAGATGAGAAAAAATAAATATTAAATAAATTATTTAAATACTGAGCTATATTGTATGTTCATTTTTTAAATTTTTATTTTATTTTATACTAATACAATTGCTCAGAGAAAGAGATTTTGTTTAAACTTTTCCTCAAAGGTAGGCGTCTAAATAATTATAATAATATAATATATGCCATTTAGCAGACGCTTTTATCAAAGCGACTTACAGTCATGTGTGCATACATTCTACGTATGGGTGGTCCCGGGATCGAACCCACTACCCTGGCGTTACAAGCTCCATGCTCTACCAACTGAGCTACACTGACACACATGTCTTGGTACTGAGTAAAGTTCATTTTTGCCGTTGACCTTGTTAACAAGGATCCCAGGACGAATGGAGGCTAAACAGCCCCATAACATCACAGATCCACCACCATGTTTGACAGAAGGTAAAGAGCTTTATTTTCATGTCAACCAACAGATGTATTCACCTGTAATTTGATACATGGCACATGGACTGGAACCGGTGCTCTGGTCAGATGACATGGAAATAAATATCTCTCTCTTGAGATGGTTTTAAATGTAACCAATAGAGGGGCTTGTATTGTCTTGAGATGGTTTTAAATGTAACCAATAGAGGGGCTTGTATTGTCTTGAGATGGTTTTAAACGTAACCAATAGAGGGGCTTGTATTGTCTTGAGATGGTTTTAAATGTAACCAATAGAGGGGCTTGTATTGTCTTGAGATGGTATTAAATGTAACCAATAGAGGGGCTTGTATTGTCTTGAGATGGTATTAAATGTAACCAATAGAGGGGCTTGTATTGTCTTGAGATGGTATTAAATGTAACCAATAGAGGGGCTTGTATTATCTTGAGATGGTATTAAATGTAACCAATAGAGGGGCTTGTATTGTCTTGAGATGGTATTAAATGTAACCAATAGAGGGGCTTGTATTATCTTGAGATGGTATTAAATGTAACCAATAGAGGGGCTTGTATTGTCTTGAGATGGTATTAAATGTAACCAATAGAGGGGCTTGTATTGTCTTGAGATGGTATTAAATGTAACCAATAGAGGGGCTTGTATTATCTTGAGATGGTATTAAATGTAACCAATAGAGGGGCTTGTATTATCTTGAGATGGTATTAAATGTAACCAATAGAGGGGCTTGTATTGTCTTGAGATGGTATTAAATGTAACCAATAGAGGGGCTTGTATTGTCTTGAGATGGTATTAAATGTAACCAATAGAGGGGCTTGTACTGTCTTGAGATGGTATTAAATGTAACCAATAGAGGGGCTTGTATTGTCTTGAGATGGTATTAAATGTAACCAATAGAGGGGCTTGTATTATCTTGAGATGGTATTAAATGTAACCAATAGAGGGGCTTGTATTGTCTTGAGATGGTATTAAATGTAACCAATAGAGGGGCTTGTATTGTCTTGAGATGTTATTAAATGTAACCAATAGAGGGGCTTGTACTGTCTTGAGATGGTATTAAATGTAACCAATAGAGGGGCTTGTATTGTCTTGAGATGTTATTAAATGTAACCAATAGAGGGGCTTGTATTATCTTGAGATGGTATTAAATGTAACCAATAATATCTTGAGGAGGGGCTTGTATTGTCTTGAGATGGTATTAAATCTAACCAATAGAGGGGCTTGTATTGTCTTGAGATGGTATTTGACGAGATGTTTATGTGCTCATGTAACGGATGTGAAATGGCTAGCTAGTTAGCGGTGGTGCTAAATAGTGTTTCAATCGGTGACGTCACTTGTTCTGAGACCTTGAGGTAGTGGTTCCCCCTTGCTCTGCAAGGGGGCTTTTGTGGAGCGATGGGTAACGATGCTTCGAGGGTGACTGTTGTTGATTTGTGCAGAGGGTCCTTGGTTCGCGCCGGGTATGGGCGAGGGACGGTCCTAAAGTTATACTGTTACACTCATGCTGAGGAGGAAGTGGTGCCTTGTGGTGTTTTATTTTCTACTGTAAATCACAAAAATACTAAATAAAGTTTGCCAGGTGACCTAAAATCTTCAATATTCAAAACATGTACTATGCTGGGTGAGTATGCAATACAATACAAGGCATGTCCCAGTGTCTGTTCGGGGCCCCTGGTTTACCTAATGGTTGTTTTACACGGCTAGTAACACTGGTAAACATTGCAACATTTTGCTTAGGCATACTCTCTCTCTCTCTCTCTCTCTCTCTCTCTCTCTCTCTCTCTCTCTCTCTCTCTCTCTCTCTCTCTCTCTCTATCTCTTTCTCCTTCTCCACCCTCTCTCTCTCTCTCTCTCTCTCTCTCTCTCTCTCTCTCTCTCTCTCTCTCTCTCTCTCTGTCTCTCTCTCTCTCTCTCTCCTCTCTCTCTCTCTCTCTCTCTCTCTCTCTCTCTCTCTCTCTCTCTCTCTCTCTCTCTCTCTCTCTCTCTCTCTCTCCTCTCCTCTCTCTCTCTCTCTCTCTTTCTCCCTCTCCTCTCTCTCTCTTTCTCTCTTTCTCCCTCTCCACCCTCTCTCTCTCTCTCTCTCTCTCTCTCTCTCTCTCTCTCTCTCTCTCTCTCTCTCTCTCTCTCTCTCTCTCTGTCTCTCTGTCTCTCTGTCTCTGTCTCTCTCTCTGTCTCTCTCTCTCTTTCTCCCTATCCACCCTCTCTCTCTCTCTTTCTCCCTCTCCACCCACCCCCTCTCTCTCTCTCTCTCTCTCACTCTCATCATAAGTAGTGCATTATACAAGTGAAGAGGGTCTTGTATTGAAAGCAGAACACATTATGTATGTGAGTTCATAGTGCCTTCCATCTCACCTTTCCTAAACGTATCTTGGTCAGGTGCCCCCATGAGCCACAATGCACCTCCATCTGCAGTGGGTAGTGCAACCAGCCTCTGAACAATCCAATCAAATCCAATGTTAAACTTCTTCGGGATTGGTGGGTCCCCTGCAGGACGGTTGAGCTAACGTAGGCTAATGCGATTAGCATGAGGTTGTAAGTAACAAGAACATTTCCCAGGACATAGACATGTCTGATATTGGCAGAAAGCTTAAATTCTTGTTCATTCTAACTGCACTGTCCAATTTACAGTAGCTATTACAGTGAAATAATATAATGCTATTGTTTGAGGAGAGTTTTGAACATGAAAAGTTGTTAACTTCTTGAGGCACCCATCCCGTTAGCGGGATCATTTTCGTCAACATCCGCTGAATGGCAGAGCGCAAATTCAAATGAAATGACTAAAAATATTTAAATTATTTTGTTGTTAATCCACCTGGCGTGTCAGATTTCAAAAAATCTTTTCGCGAAAGCTATCCAAGCGTTTATGTAAGGACTTCTCACTCAGCAGACAAAACATTACAAACAGCTAGCAGCAAAGTAGATTGGTCACGAAAGTCAGAAAAGCAATAAAATGAATCGCTTACCTTTGATGATCTTCGGATATTTGCACTCACGAGACTCCCAGTTACACAATAAATGTTCCTTTTGTTCCATAAAGATGATTTTTATATCCAAAATACCTCCATTTGGTTTGCCCGTTATGTTCAGAAATCCAGAGGCTCAAGCGGTCACGACCAGGCAAACGAAAATTCCAAAAGGTATCCGTAAAGTTCGTAGAAACATGTCAAATGTTTTTTATAATCAATCCTCAGGTTGTTTTTAAACATATATAATTGATAATATTTCAACCGGACTGTTTCTTCAATAGGAGAGAGAGAAATTGTCTGCTCCAAGTTGTTGCGCATGCAAAACGCTGCTGGCACCCTGCCATACAATGACGCGATGTGATCTTTCTCGGTCATTTTTCAAAATAAAAGCCTGAAACTATGTCTAAAGACTGTTCAGAACATGTGGAAGCCATAGGAAAATGAATCTGGTTGATATCCCTTTAAATGGATCGAAGGCAGGCAATGGAACAGAGAGCTTTCAGGAAAAACAGCACTTCCTCAGGTTTTCGCCTGCAATATCAGTTCTGTTATACTCACAGACAATATTTTGAAAGTTTTTGGAAACTTTAGAGTGTTTTCTATCCTAATCAGACAATTATATGCATATTCTAGATTCTGGGGCTGAGAAATAGGCCGTTTCAG
>NW_025746936.1:0-75000 GCF_021184085.1 Oncorhynchus gorbuscha
TAAAGTGAATACAATCAAAAAAACACAACCTTCACTCGAAATGACGAGGACAAACTGGAGACTCGATCTTGAACAGCAGGTGAACAGCAGGTTGCCTCGGGAAGGCACTTGAACCAGACAGACTCAGACACCTGCTCACCACGCAGCATCTGAGGAAAACACGACACGACAGGGCGATACACAAACACAGCACGGTGAAATCTAGACAAGGAACCGACAGGGCAGAAACGAATAACAAGGAGAGAAATAGGGACTCTAATCAGGGAAAAGGATCGGGAACAGGTGTGGGAAGGCTAAATGATGATTAGGGGAATAGGAACAGCTGGGAGCAGGAACGGAACGATAGAGAGAAGAGAGAGCGAGAGAGTGAGAGAGGGAGGGGGAGAGAGAGGGATAGAAAGAGGGAAAGAACCTAATAAGACCAGCAGAGGGAAACGAATAGAAGGAAGCACAGGGACAAGACAAGATAATAAATGACAAAACATGACAGTACCCCCCCACTCACCGAGCGCCTCCTGGCGCACTCAAGGAGGAATCCTGGCGGCAACGGAGGAAATCATCAATGAGTGAACGGTCCAGCACGTCCCGAGACGGAACCCAACTCCTCTCCTCAGGACCGTAACCCTCCCAATCCACTAAGTATTGGTGACCCCGTCCCGAGAACGCATGTCCATGATCTTATGTACCTTGTAAATAGGTGCGCTCGACAAGGACGGGAGGGGGGAGGGAAGACGAACGGGAGTGCGAAGAAAGGGCTTGACACAGGAGACATGGAAGACAGGATGGACGCGACGAAGATGTCGCGGAAGAAGCAGTCGCACAGCGACAGGATTGACGACCTGGGAGACACGGAACGGACCAATGAACCGCGGAGTCAACTTACGAGAAGCTGTCGTAAGAGGAAGGTTGCGAGGGAAAGCCACACTCTCTGGCCGCAACAATACCTTGGACTCTTAATCCTGCGTTTATTGGCGGCTCACAGTCTGTGCCCTGTAACGGCAAAGTGCAGACCTCACCCTCCTCCAGGTGCGCTCACAACGTTGGACAAACGCTTGAGCGGAGGGAACGCTGGACTCGGCAAGCTGGGATGAGAACAGAGGAGGCTGGTAACCCAGACTACTCTGAAACGGAGATAACCCGGTAGCAGACGAAGGAAGCGAATTGTGAGCGTATTCTGCCCAGGGGAGCTGTTCTGCCCAAGACGCAGGGTTTCTGAAAGAAAGGCTGCGTAGTATGCGACCAATCGTCTGATTGGCCCTCTGCTTGACCGTTAGACTGGGGATGAAACCCGGAAGAGAGACTGACGGACGCACCAATCAAACGACAGAACTCCCTCCAAAACTGTGACGTGAATTGCGGGCCTCTGTCTGAAACGGGCGTCTAACGGGAGGCCATGAATTCTGAATACATTCTCGATAATGACTTGTGCCGTCTCCTTAGCGGAAGGAAGTTTAGCGAGGGGAATGAAATGTGCCGCCTTAGAGAACCTATCGACAACCGTAAGAATCACAGTCTTCCCCGCAGACAAAGGCAGACCGGTAATGAAGTCTAGGGCGATGTGAGACCATGGTCGAGAAGGAATGGGGAGCGGTCTGAGACGACCGGCAGGAGGAGAGTTACCCGACTTAGTCTGCGCGCAGTCCGAACAAGCAGCCACGAAACGGCGCGTGTCACGCTCCTGAGTCGGCCACCAAAAGCGCTGGCGAATAGACGCAAGAGTGCCTCGAACACCGGGATGACCAGCTAACTTGGCAGAGTGAGCCCACTGAAGAACAGCCAGACGAGTGGAAACAGGAACGAAAAGGAGGTTACTAGGACAAGCGCGCGCGATGCAGTGTGCATGAGTGCTTGCTTAACCTGTCTTTCAATTCCCCAGACTGTTAACCCGACAACACGCCCATAAGGAAGAATCCCTCGGGATCAGTAGAAGCCACAGAAGAACTAAACAGACGGGATAAGGCATCAGGCTTGGTGTTCTTGCTACCCGGACGGTAAGAAATCACAAACTCGAAACGAGCGAAAAACAACGCCCAACGAGCTTGACGGGCATTAAGTCGTTTGGCAGAACGGATGTACTCAAGGTTCTTATGGTCTGTCCAAACGACAAAAGGAACGGTCGCCCTCCAACCACTGTCGCCATTCGCCTAGGCTAAGCGGATGGCGAGCAGTTCACGGTTACCCACATCATAGTTGCGCCAGATGGCGACAGGCGATGAGAAAAATAAGCGCAAGGATGAACCTTATCGTCAGACTGGAAGCGCTGGGATAGAATGGCTCCCACGCCTACCTCTGAAGGCCAACCTCGACAATGAATTGTCTAGTGACGTCAGGAGTAACGAGGATAGGAGCGGACGTAAAACATTCTTTTAGAAGATCAAAAGCTCCCTGGGCGGAACCGGACCACTTAAAACACGTCTTGACAGAAGTAAGAGCTGTGAGAGGGGCAGCAACTTGACCGAAATTACGAATGAAACGCCGATAGAAATTAGCGAAACCTAAAAGCGCTGCAACTCGACACGTGACCTTGGAACGGGCCAATCACTGACAGCTTGACCTTAGCGGAATCCATCTGAATGCCTTCAGCGGAAATAACGGAACCGAGAAAAGTAACGGAGGAGACATGAAAAGAGCACTTCTCAGCCTTTACGTAGAGACAATTCTCTAAAAGGCGCTGTAGAACACGTCGAACGTGCTGAACATGAATCTCGAGTGAGGAGAAAAATCAGGATATCGTCAAGATAGACAAAAACAAAGATGTTCAGCATGTCTCTCAGAACATCATTAACTAATGCCTGAAAAACAGCTGGCGCATTGGCGAGACCAAACGGCAGAACCCGGTACTCAAAATGCCCTAACGGAGTGTTAAACGCCGTTTTCCACTCGTCCCCCTCTCTGATGCGCACGAGATGGTAAGCGTTACGAAGGTCCAACTTAGTAAAGCACCTGGCTCCCTGCAGAATCTCGAAGGCTGATGACATAAGGGGAAGCGGATAACGATTCTTAACCGTTATGTCATTCAGCCCTCGATAATCCACGCAGGGGCGCAGAGTACCGTCCTTCTTCTTAACAAAAAGAACCCCGCCCCGGCCGGAGAGGAAGAAGGCACTATGGTACCGGCGTCAAGAGACACAGACAAATAATCCTCGAGAGCCTTACGTTCGGGAGCCGACAGAGAGTATAGTCTACCCCGAGGAGGAGTGGTCCCCGGAAGGAGATCAATACTACAATCATACGACCGGTGAGGAGGAAGGGAGTTGGCTCGGGACCGACTGAAGACCGTGCGCAGATCATGATATTCCTCCGGCACTCCTGTCAAATCGCCAGGTTCCTCCTGAGAAGTAGGGACAGAAGAAACGGGAGGGATGGCAGACATTAAACACTTCACATGACAAGAAACGTTCCAGGATAGGATAGAATTACTAGACCAATTAATAGAAGGATTATGACATACTAGCCAGGGATGACCCAAAACAACAGGTGTAAACGGTGAACGAAAATCAAAAAAAAGAAATAGTCTCACTGTGGTTACCAGATACTGTGAGGGTTAAAGGTAGTGTCTCAAATCTGATACTGGGAAGATGACTACCATCTAAGGCGAACATGGGCGTAGGCTTCTCTAACTCTCTGAAAGGAATGTCATGTTTCCGAACCCATGCTTCGTCCATGAAACAACCCTCAGCCCCAGAGTCTATCAAGGCACTACATGTAGCACCCGAACCGGTCCAGCGTAGATGGACCGACAAAGTAGTACAGGATTTTGATGGAGAGACTTGAGTAGTTGCGCTCACCTGTAGCCCTCCGCTTACAGATGAGCTCTGGCTTTTACTGGACATGAATTAGCAAAATGTCCAGCAACTCCGCAATAGAGGCACAGGCGGTTGGTGATCCTCCGTTCCCTCTCCTTAGTCGAGATGCGAATCCCTCCCAGCTGCATGGGCTCAGTCTCTGAGCCAGAGGAGGGAGATGGTTGCGATGCGGAGCAGGGAAACACCGTTGATGCGAGCTCTCTTCCACGAGCCCGGTGACGAAGATCTACCCGTCGTTCTATGCGGATGGCGAGAGCAATCAAAGAGTCCACATCTGAAGGAACCTCCCGGGAGAGAATCTCATCCTTAACCACTGCGTGGAGTCCCTCCAGAAAACGAGCGAGCAGCGCCGGCTCGTTCCACTCACTAGAGGCAGCAAGAGTGCGAAACTCAATAGAATAATCCGTTATGGACCGTTCACCTTGGCATAAGGAAGCCAGGGCCCTAGAAGCCTCCCTACCAAAAACTGAACGGTCAAAAACCCGAATCATCTCCTCTTTAAAGTTCTGGAACTTGTTAGAGCAATCAGCCCTTGCCTCCCAGATAGCTGTGCCCCATTCTCGAGCCCGGCCAGTAAGGAGTGAAATGACGTAAGCAACCCGAGCTCTCTCTAGAGTATGTGTTGGGTTGGAGAGAGAACACAATCTCACACTGCGTGAGAAAGGAGCGGCACTCAGTGGGCTGCCCGGAGTAGCAAGGTGGGTTATTAACCCTAGGTTCTGGAGGCTCGGCAGGCCAGGAAGTAACAGGTGGCACGAGACGTAGACTCTGGAACTGTCCAGAGAGGTCGGAAACCTGAGCGGCCAGGTTCTCCACGGCATGGCGAGCAGCAGACAATTCCTGCTCGTGTCTGCCGAGCATGGCTCCTTGGATCTCGACGGCAGTGTAACGAGCGTCTGAAGTCGCTGGGTCCATTCCTTGGTCGGTTCCTTCTGTCATGCAGGTGAAAGAGGACCCAAAAGCGACTTGGCGAAAACAGAGTCTTTAATCCAGTAAAGTGAATACAATCAAAAAAACACAACCTTCACTCGAAATGACGAGGACAAACTGGAGACTCGATCTTGAACAGCAGGTGAACAGCAGGTTGCCTCGGGAAGGCACTTGAACCAGACAGACTCAGACACCTGCTCACCACGCAGCATCTGAGGAAAACACGACACGACAGGGCGATACACAAACACAGCACGGTGAAATCTAGACAAGGAACCGACAGGGCAGAAACGAATAACAAGGAGAGAAATAGGGACTCTAATCAGGGAAAAGGATCGGGAACAGGTGTGGGAAGGCTAAATGATGATTAGGGGAATAGGAACAGCTGGGAGCAGGAACGGAACGATAGAGAGAAGAGAGAGCGAGAGAGTGAGAGAGGGGAGGGGAGAGAGAGGGATAGAAAGAGGGAAAGAACCTAATAAGACCAGCAGAGGGAAACGAATAGAAGGAAGCACAGGGACAAGACAAGATAATAAATGACAAAACATGACAGATAACCCCTTATACCTCTGTCTATCCAGCTACTGTCACGATAACCCCCTATACCTGTCTATCCAGCTACTGTCACGATAACCCCCTATACCTCTGTCTATCCAGGTACTGTCATGATAACCCCTTATACCTCTGTCTATCCAGGTACTGTCACGATAACCCCCTATACCTCTGTCTATCAGGTACTGTCACGATAACCCCTTATACCTCTGTCTATCAGGTACTGTCACGATAACCCCTTATACCTCTGTCTATCCAGGTACTGTCACGATAACCCCCTATACCTCTGTCTATCCAGGAACTGTCACGATAACCCCTTATACCTCTGTCTATCCAGGTACTGTCACGATAACCCCCTATACCTCTGTCTATCAGGTACTGTCACGATAACCCCTTATACCTCTGTCTATCCAGGAACTGTCACGATAACCCCTTATACCTCTGTCTATCCAGGTACTGTCACGATAACCCCCTATACCTCTGTCTATCCGGGTACTGTCACGATAACCCCTTATACCTCTGTCTATCCAGCTACTGTCACGATAACCCCCTATACCTGTCTATCCAGCTACTGTCACGATAACCCCCTATACCTCTGTCTATCCAGGTACTGTCATGATAACCCCTTATACCTCTGTCTATCCAGGTACTGTCACGATAACCCCCTATACCTCTGTCTATCAGGTACTGTCACGATAACCCCTTATACCTCTGTCTATCAGGTACTGTCACGATAACCCCTTATACCTCTGTCTATCCAGGTACTGTCACGATAACCCCCTATACCTCTGTCTATCCGGGTACTGTCACGATAACCCCTTATACCACTATCTATCCAGGTACTGTCACGATAACCCCCTATACCTCTGTCTATCCAGGTACTGTCACGATAACCCCTTATACCTCTGTCTATCCAGGAACTGTCACGATAACCCCCTATACCACTGTCCATGTGGTTGGGAGTTTTTCCGAGCCACCGTGGCTCTACATCCACATCTTCTGATGTCTAAAGGACTTAATGAATACATTTCTTTTGAACTCACTAAACCACTGTCTGTTCTGTCTGTTCTGCCATATCTTTGGTGAGCGCTCTGTCATTTTCTTTTCATCACCCCGTCAAAATTTATCCTGGAAATATTTTCCGAAGTGGAAATCTGCCATTACCAATAAGGGGGATGTTAGCATGTTTTGGGGGGTATTTATTCATTCAGAATTATCTGCAATCATGGCACCATCCACATTAAAATAGAAGTGTTAAGAAACATATTATATTCTTATTTACAATAAAAGTGACTCCAAAATGACACAATACATTATTAACTAGTCATTTCTATTTGGCACAAAATATTCTCAAACAACCAAAACTAACTGCAAATGCATCCACCAAGTTTGATGCAACAATTGCGTGCTAGGAATATGGGACTAGGGCTGTTGTGGTGCCCGTATTACCAGCACACCGGTGGTCCCCAATCATGAAGGCAGTCAAATTCCAAATTACCATTTTGTCACGGTAATTAGGCTTCTCCGAGCTCTAATGCTGATGGTAATTAGTATTCTACCAAACTTGCTAACTGCCTGGTACTCTGCACTCTATTGTCCCTCTAATCACTCTGACATCAATGCAGATATAGTGGCACATCTAATCAAACACTTCATGATATCCCATGAGCTCCTGTTACGCAGTATTTCTAAAGGCTATGTAATTGCGTAAGAAAATGGAGTGATGGCCTCTATTAAAAAGAGGAGGAACCCATCAGGTCTCTATAGACGGGTGTTAAACGGGTATCCTGACTCTCTGAGGTCATTAAAGATCCCATGGCACTTATCGTAAGAGTAGGGGTGTTAACCCTGGTGTCCTGGCTAAATTCCCAATCTGGCCCTCAAACCATCATGGTCACCTAATAATTAAAAAATGTTTCTTAATACCTGTCTAAAATAAATTATGGATTTATTGTGATGCTGTAGGCTATATTACATGGCTTTATTGTGATGCTGTAGGCTATATTACATGGCTTTATTGTGATGCTGTAGGCTATATTACATGGATTTATTGTGATGCTGTAGGCTATATTACATGGATTTATTGTGATGCTGTAGGCTACATTACATGGATTTATTGTGATGCTGTAGGCTATATTACATGGATTTATTGTGATGCTGTAGGCTATATTACATGGATTTATTGTACATTTACATTACATTTAAGTCATTTAGCAGACGCTCTTATCCAGAGCGACTTACAAATTGGTGCATTCACCTTATGACATCCAGTGGAACAGTCACTTTACAATAGTGCATCTAAAACTTAAGGGGAGGGGGGGGTGACAGGGATTACTTATCCTATCCTAGGTATTCCTTAAAGAGGTGGGGTTTCAGGTGTCTCCGGAAGGTGGTGATTGACTCTGCTGTCCTGGCGTCGTGAGGGAGTTTGTTCCACCATTGGGGGGCCAGGGCAGCGAACAGTTTTGACTGGGCTGAGCGGGAGCTGTACTTCCTCAGTGGTAGGGAGGCGAGCAGGCCTATATCACATGGATTTATTGTGATGGTATAGGTAGACTATATTACATGGATTTATTGTGATGGTTTAGACTATATTACATGGATTTATTGTGATGTTGTAGGTAGACTATATTACATGGATTTATTAGACTTTTTCAAATGTAGATATTCCAAAGGTCTGCATCAGCGGCTTGTAGGCTGTGAGGAAGCCAGGAGCCTTTTCCGCTCAGTCATATTCAATGAAAGATTAATGTTTTGCATTTAAGAAGCATAAATCTTTAAAACCTTTACAGGATCGGTGGGTCCCCAGCGGGACAGTTGAGCTAACGTAAGCTAATGTGATTACCATGAGGTTGAGCTAACGTAAGCTAATGCGATTACCATGAGGTTGAGCTAACGTAAGCTAATGCGATTACCATGAGGTTGAGCTAACGTAAGCTAATGCGATTACCATGAGGTTGAGCTAACGTAAGCTAATGCACTTACCATGAGGTTGAGCTAACGTAAGCTAATGCAATTACCATGAGGTTGAGCTAACGTAAGATAATGCGATTACCATGAGGTTGAGCTAACGTAAGCTAATGCGATTACCATGAGGTTGAGCTAACGTAAGCTAATGCGATTACCATGAGGTTGAGCTAACGTAAGCTAATGCGATTACCATGAGGTTGAGCTAACGTAAGCTAATGCGATTACCATGAGGTTGAGCTAACGTAAGCTAATGCGATTACCATGAGGTTGAGCTAACGTAAGCTAATGCGATTACCATGAGGTTGAGCTAACGTAAGCTAATGCGATTACCATGAGGTTGAGCTAACGTAAGCTAATGCGATTACCATGAGGTTGAGCTAACGTAAGCTAATGCGATTACCATGAGGTTATAAGTAACAGGAACATTTTCCCAGTGCAGTTGTTAATCTAACTCCACTGTCCAATTTACAGTAGCTATTACTGTGAAATAATATCATGCTATTGTTTGAGAAGTGTGCACATTTATGAACTTGAAAATACATTAATAAACCAGTTAGGCAAATTTGGGAAGTCTTGATACAACATTTTGAACAGCAATGCAATGGTTCATTGGATCAGTCTAAAACTTTGCACATACACTGCTGCCATCTAGTGGCCAAAATCTGCAATTCGGCCTAGACTGGAATAATACATTATGGCCTTTTCTCTTGCATTTCAAAGATGATATTACAAAAATGTTTTTTTTTTCATTGTATCATCTTTCACCAGATCTAACATGTTATGTTTTACTACATTCATTTGACATTTCCAAGTATTTCCTTTCAAATGTTATCAATAATATGCATATCCTTGCTTCAGGGCCTGAGCTACAGGCAGGCAGTTAGATTTGGTTAAGTCATTTTAGGCAAAAATTGTATTGTCTAATCCTAAATTAAATTAAATTAAACTGTCCTGGAGAGCCTGACCATGGATGAAGATAAATATCTATTCCAATGATCCTGCAGACTATCTGCTCAGTAACGCTTTACTTGGAATGTCCATCTCTAGATGCTCTACAGTAACTTCAGTCGAGCAGTGAATTTCAAAAACAGAGATTCAACCGCAAAGACCAGGGAGGTTTTTCAATGCTTCGCAAAGAAGGGCAGATAGTTGGTAGATGACAGACAACAAATATCCCTTTGGGTGAAATTATTAATTACACTTTGGATGGTGTATCGATACAACCAGTCCCTACAAGGATACAGGCATCTTTCCTAACTCAGTTTCCGGAGAGGAAGGAAACCGCTGAGGGATTTCATCATGAGGCCAATAGTGACTTTAAAGCAGTTACAGAGTTTAATGGTTGTGATAGGAGAAAACTGAGGATGGATCAACATTGTAGTTACTCCACAATGCTAACCTAAATGACAGAGTGAAAAGACGAAAGCAAAAAATATTCAAAAAAATAGTCATCCTGTTTGTAACAAGGCACTAAAGCAATACTACAAAACAATGTGGCAATGCAATTAACTTTTTGTCCTTAATGCAAAGTGTTGTTAGATTCGCCCCAAACATACAACACATTACTGAGTACCACTCTCCATATTTTCAAGCATAGTGGTGTCTGCATCATGTTGAGGGTAACTGTTAAAGACCGGGGAATTTTTAAAACATAAAACAAATCATCGGGATAGAGTTTAAGCACAGGCAAAATCCTAGAGAAAAATCTGGTTCAGTCTGCTTTCCACCTGACACTGGGGGATGGATGTACTTTTTAGCAGGATAATAACATAAAACACAAGGCCAAAATCTACAGTGGAGTTGCTTACCAAGAAGATAGTGGATGCTCCCAAGTGGCAGAGTTATAGTTTTGACTTAAATCTACTTGACATTCTATGGTAAGACCTGAAAATGTTTGTCTAGTAATGATCAACAAACAATTTGACAGACCTTGAAGAATTTAAAAAATAATATTGGGAAAATCTTGCACAATCCAGATGTGGAAAGCTCTTAGAGATTTACCCAAAAAGACTCACAGCTCTTAGATACTTACCCAGAAATACTCACAGCTCTTAGATACTTACCCAGAAAGACTCACAGCTCTTAGAGACTTACCCAAAAAGACTCACAGCTCTTAGAGACTTACCCAGAAATACTCACAGCTCTTAGATACTTACCCAGAAAGACTCACAGCTCTTAGAGACTTACCCAGAAAGACTCACAGCTCTTAGAGACTTACCCAGAAAGACTCACAGCTCTTAGAGACTTACCCAGAAAGACTCACAGCTCTTAGAGATTTACCCAGAAAGACTCACAGCTGAAAATGTTGTCAAATGTGCTTCTAAAAAGTATTGACTCTTGTGTAAATTAGATCTCTGTATTTCATTTTTAATACGTCTGCAAATATTTCTTAAACCTGTTTTCACTTTGCCATTATGGGGAATTGTGAGTGAAAATCTATTTATTTAATTGAATCCAAGACTCAACACAACAACATGTGGAATAAGTCTAAAGACTTTCTGCACTGAACTAAACCGATATGCATGAACACATAGAAGCACAGCACCGCCTCATGAGGAACCCTTTTGGTGACCGCTGGTTCTCGTGGAAGTGATTTTACATAGAATCCTCACGTACAATGGTAGTAATATCTATTTAATGAGATACAACGCCCCATTTGTCAAGTTATTGAAAACCTGCAGTGCAATGGGAGTCAGGTGCAATGGGAGTCAGGTGCAATGGGAGTCAGGTGCAATGGGAGTTAGGTGCAATGGGAGTTAGGTGCAATGGGAGTCAGGTTCAATGGGAGTCAGGTGCAATGGGAGTCAGGTGCAATGGGAGTCAGGTGCAATGGGAGTCAGGTGCAATGGGAGTCAGGTGCAATGGGAGTCAGGTGCAATGGGAGTCAGGTGCAATGGGAGTCAGGTGCAATGGGAGTCAGGTTCAATTTGGTAGGTGTATGTTACAAACAGTCCTTCTTTTCATTTGCTTCCCTTCTCTCTCTCTGTCTGTCTGTCTGTCTGTCTGTCTGTCTGTCTGTCTGTCTGTCTGTCTGTCTGTCTGTCTGTCTGTCTGTCTGTCTGTCTGTCTGTCTGTCTGTCTGTCTGTCTGTCTGTCTGTCTGCCTGTCTGCCTGTCTGCCTGTCTGCCTGTCTGCCTGTCTGCCTGTCTGCCTGTCTGCCTGTCTGCCTGTCTGCCTGTCTGCCTGTCTGCCTATGCGAGTGCTCCTTTAGAATAGCTATAACATGCTCAGCTGAACGTAGATGTACTTAGGCCATGATAAGGAGCGGTCACGGGCCATTTATTTTATACAGCAGAAAATCCAATCTACATTTAAATCCGACAAAGTAGCAAGCAGTAATCCGACTGGGAATGTGTGCTTAATTGAACAACAGACAGCATCTGCTTGCAGAGATATCTCAAGACACATATTTACATTTTGTTATCCCTTGCCTGGAGTTATAGAATTAATAGAGAAAGTTAAGTTCCTTCCCACCGCGGGCAATAAAGGAATTACACATCACAGCTGAGCTCCTAATGTAATCAAGCACCTCCTGCAAAAACCGACGACAGAGTCACAACAGGACAACCTGACACTGAGAAGAACATTATTCTATTTTACATGATGTCAAAATGTCGTTTGTGTGTTTTAATACTTACTTCTAAGAAACATCTAGGGTAGTTCAGTTAGTAGAACATGGTCCTCTGTAGTTCAGTTAGTAGAACATGGTCCTCTGTACAGTTAGTAGAACATGGTCCTCTGTAGTTCAGTTAGTAGAACATGGTTCTCTGTAGTTCAGTTAGTAGAACATGGTCCTCTGTAGTTCTGTTAGTAGAACATGGTCCTCTGTACAGTTAGTAGAACATGGTCCTCTGTAGTTCAGTTAGTAGAACATGGTTCTCTGTAGTTCAGTTAGTAGAACATGGTCCTCTGTACAGTTAGTAGAACATGGTCCTCTGTAGTTCAGTTAGTAGAACATGGTCCTCTGTACAGTTAGTAGAACATGGTCCTCTGTAGTTCAGTTAGTAGAACATGGTTCTCTGTAGTTCAGTTAGTAGAACATGGTCCTCTGTACAGTTAGTAGAACATGGTCCTCTGTACAGTTAGTAGAACATGGTCCTCTGTAGTTCAGTTAGTAGAACATGGTTCTCTGTAGTTTAGTTAGTAGAACATGGTCCTCTGTACAGTTAGAACATGGTCCTCTGTACAGTTAGAACATGGTCCTCTGTACAGTTAGTAGAACATGGTCCTCTGTACAGTTAGTAGAACATGGTCCTCTGTAGTTCAGTTAGTAGAACATGGTCCTCTGTACAGTTAGTAGAACATGGTCCTCTGTAGTTCAGTTAGTAGAACATGGTTCTCTGTAGTTCAGTTCGTAGAACATGGTTCTCTGTAGTTCAGTTAGTAGAACATGGTCCTCTGTAGTTCAGTTAGTAGAACATGGTCCTCTGTAGTTCAGTTAGTAGAACACGGTTCTCTGTAGTTCAGTTAGTAGAACATGGTCCTCTGTAGTTCAGTTAGTAGAACATGGTTCTGTGTAGTTCAGTTAGTAGAACATGGTCCTCTGTAGCTCAGTTAGTAGAACATGGTCCTCTGTAGTTCAGTTAGTAGAACATGGTCCTCTATAGTTCAGTTAGTAGAACATGGTCCTCTGTAGTTCAGTTAGTAGAACATGGTCCTCTGTAGTTAGTAGAACATGGTCCTCTGTAGTTCAGTTAGTAGAACATGGTCCTCTGTAGCTCAGTTAGTAGAACATGGTCCTCTGTAGTTCAGTTAGTAGAACATGGTCCTCTGTAGTTCAATTAGTAGAACATGGTCCTCTGTAGTTCAGTTAGTAGAACATGGTCCTCTGTAGTTAGTAGAACATGGTCCTCTGTAGTTCTGTTAGTAGAACATGGTCCTCTGTAGCTCAGTTAGTAGAACATGGTCCTCTGTAGTTCAGTTCGTAGAACATGGTTCTCTGTAGTTCATTTAGTAGAACATGGTTCTCTGTAGTTCAGTTAGTAGAACATGGTTCTCTGTAGTTCAGTTAGTAGAACATGGTTCTCTGTAGTTCAGTTAGTAGAACACGGTCCTCTGTAGTTAGTAGAACATGGTCATCTGTAGTTCAGTTAGTAGAACACAGTCCTCTGTAGTTCAGTTAGTAGAACACGGTCCTCTGTAGATCAGTTAGTAGAACATGGTCCTCTGTAGTTCAGTTCGTAGAACATGGTTCTCTGTAGTTCATTTAGTAGAACATGGTTCTCTGTAGTTCAGTTAGTAGAACATGGTTCTCTGTAGTTCAGTTAGTAGAACACGGTCCTCTGTAGTTAGTAGAACATGGTCATCTGTAGTTCAGTTAGTAGAACACGGTCCTCTGTAGTTCAGTTAGTAGAACACGGTCCTCTGTAGATCAGTTAGTAGAACACGGTCCTCCTTAGATCAGTTAGTAGAACACGGCCCTCTGTAGATCAGTTAGTAGAACACGGTCCTCTGTAGATCAGTTAGTAGAACACGGTCCTCTGTAGTTCAGTTAGTGAACACGGTCCTCTGTAGTTAGTAGAACATGGTCCTCTGTAGTTAGTAGAACATGGTCCTCTGTAGTTAGTGAACACGGTCCTCTGTAGTTCAGTTAGTAGAACACGGTCCTCTGTAATTCAGTTAGTAGAACACGGTCCTCTGTAGTTCAGTTAGTAGAACATGGTCCTCTGTACAGTTAGTAGAACATGGTCCTCTGTAGTTCAGTTAGTAGAACATGGTTCTCTGTAGTTCAGTTAGTAGAACATGGTCCTCTGTAGTTAGTGAACATGGTCCTCTGTAGTTCAGTTAGTAGAACACGGTCCTCTGTAGTTCAGTTAGTAGAACACGGTCCTCTGTAGATCAGTTAGTAGAACATGGTTCTCTGTAGTTCAGTTAGTAGAACATGGTCCTCTGTAGTTCAGTTATTAGAACATGGTCCTCTGTAGTTCAGTTTGTAGAACATGGTCCTCTGTAGTTAGTGAACATGGTCCTCTGTAGTTCAGTTAGTAGAACATGGTCTTCTGTAGTTCAGTTAGTAGAACATGGTCCTCTGTAGTTCAGTTTGTAGAACACGGTCTTCTGTAGTTCAGTTAGTAGAACATGGTCCTCTGTAGTTCAGTTCGTAGAACACGGTCCTCTGTAGTTCAGTTAGTAGAACATGGTTCTCTGTAGGTCAGTTAGTAGAACATGGTCCTCTGTAGTTCAGTTAGTGAACACGGTCCACTGTAGTTAGTAGAACATGGTCCTCTGTAGTTAGTAGAACATGGTCCTCTGTAGTTAGTAGAACATGGTCCTCTGTAGTTAGTAGAACATGGTTCTCTGTAGTTAGTAGAACATGGTTCTATGTAGTTCAGTTAGTAGAACATGGTCCTCTGTAGTTAGTAGAACATGGTCCTCTGTAGTTAGTAGAACATGGTCCTCTGTAGTTAGTAGAACATGGTCCTCTGTAGTTAGTAGAACATGGTTCTCTGTAGTTCAGTTAGTAGAACATGGTCCTCTGTAGTTCAGTTTGTAGAACATGGTCCTCTGTAGCTCAGTTAGTAGAACATGGTCCTCTGTAGTTCAGTTAGTAGAACATGGTCCTCTGTAGTTCAGTTAGTAGAACATGGTCCTCTGTAGTTAGTAGAACATGGTCCTCTGTAGTTCAGTTAGTAGAACACGGTCCTCTGTAGTTCAGTTAGTAGAACACGGTCCTCTGTAGTTCAGTTAGTAGAACACGGTCCTCTGTAGTTCAGTAAGTAGAACACGGTCATCTGTAGTTCAGTTAGTAGAACATGGTCCTCTGTAGTTCAGTTAGTAGAACATGGTCCTCTGTAGTTCAGTTAGTAGAACATGGTCCTCTGTAGTTCAGTTAGTAGAACATGGTTCTCTGTAGTTCAGTTCGTAGAACATGGTCCTCTGTAGTTAGTGAACATGGTCCTCTGTAGTTCAGTTAGTAGAACATGGTCCTCTGTAGTTCAGTTAGTAGAACATGGTTCTCTGTAGTTCAGTTCGTAGAACATGGTCCTCTGTAGTTAGTGAACATGGTCCTCTGTAGTTCAGTTTGTAGAACATGGTCCTCTGTAGTTCAGTTAGTAGAGCATGGTTCTCTGTAGTTAGTGAACATGGTCCTCTGTAGTTCAGTTAGTAGAACATGTTCCTCTGTAGTTCAGTTAGTAGAACATGGTCCTCTGTACAGTTAGTAGAACATGGTCCTCTGTACAGTTAGTAGAACATGGTCCTCTGTAGTTCAGTTAGTAGAACACGGTCCTCTGTACAGTTAGTAGAACATGGTCCTCTGTAGTTCAGTTAGTAGAACATGGTTCTCTGTAGTTCAGTTAGTAGAACATGGTTCTCTGTAGTTCAGTTCGTAGAACATGGTTCTCTGTAGTTCAGTTAGTAGAACATGGTCCTCTGTAGTTCAGTTAGTAGAACATGGTCCTCTGTAGTTCAGTTAGTAGAACATGGTCCTCTGTAGTTCAGTTAGTAGAACATGGTTCTGTGTAGTTCAGTTAGTAGAACATGGTCCTCTGTAGCTCAGTTAGTAGAACATGGTCCTCTGTAGCTCAGTTAGTAGAACATGGTCCTCTGTAGTTCATTTAGTAGAACATGGTCCTCTGTAGTTCAGTTAGTAGAACATGGTTCTGTGTAGTTCAGTTAGTAGAACATGGTCCTCTGTAGCTCAGTTAGTAGAACATGGTCCTCTGTAGCTCAGTTAGTAGAACATGGTCCTCTGTAGTTCATTTAGTAGAACATGGTCCTCTATAGTTCAGTTAGTAGAACATGGTCCTCTGTAGTTAGTAGAACATGGTCCTCTGTAGTTAGTAGAACATGGTCCTCTGTAGTTAGTAGAACATGGTCCTCTGTAGTTCAGTTAGTAGAACATGGTCCTCTGTAGCTCAGTTAGTAGAACATGGTCCTCTGTAGTTCAGTTAGTAGAACATGGTCCTCTGTAGTTCAATTAGTAGAACATGGTCCTCTGTAGTTCAGTTAGTAGAACATGGTCCTCTGTAGTTAGTAGAACATGGTCCTCTGTAGTTCAGTTAGTAGAACATGGTCCTCTGTAGCTCAGTTAGTAGAACATGGTCCTCTGTAGTTCAGTTCGTAGAACATGGTTCTCTGTAGTTCATTTAGTAGAACATGGTTCTCTGTAGTTCAGTTAGTAGAACATGGTTCTCTGTAGTTCAGTTAGTAGAACATGGTTCTCTGTAGTTCAGTTAGTAGAACACGGTCCTCTGTAGTTAGTAGAACATGGTCATCTGTAGTTCAGTTAGTAGAACACAGTCCTCTGTAGTTCAGTTAGTAGAACACGGTCCTCTGTAGATCAGTTAGTAGAACATGGTCCTCTGTAGTTCAGTTCGTAGAACATGGTTCTCTGTAGTTCATTTAGTAGAACATGGTTCTCTGTAGTTCAGTTAGTAGAACATGGTTCTCTGTAGTTCAGTTAGTAGAACACGGTCCTCTGTAGTTAGTAGAACATGGTCATCTGTAGTTCAGTTAGTAGAACACGGTCCTCTGTAGTTCAGTTAGTAGAACACGGTCCTCTGTAGATCAGTTAGTAGAACACGGTCCTCCTTAGATCAGTTAGTAGAACACGGCCCTCTGTAGATCAGTTAGTAGAACACGGTCCTCTGTAGATCAGTTAGTAGAACACGGTCCTCTGTAGTTCAGTTAGTGAACACGGTCCTCTGTAGTTAGTAGAACATGGTCCTCTGTAGTTAGTAGAACATGGTCCTCTGTAGTTAGTGAACACGGTCCTCTGTAGTTCAGTTAGTAGAACACGGTCCTCTGTAATTCAGTTAGTAGAACACGGTCCTCTGTAGTTCAGTTAGTAGAACATGGTCCTCTGTACAGTTAGTAGAACATGGTCCTCTGTAGTTCAGTTAGTAGAACATGGTTCTCTGTAGTTCAGTTAGTAGAACATGGTCCTCTGTAGTTAGTGAACATGGTCCTCTGTAGTTCAGTTAGTAGAACACGGTCCTCTGTAGTTCAGTTAGTAGAACACGGTCCTCTGTAGATCAGTTAGTAGAACATGGTTCTCTGTAGTTCAGTTAGTAGAACATGGTCCTCTGTAGTTCAGTTATTAGAACATGGTCCTCTGTAGTTCAGTTTGTAGAACATGGTCCTCTGTAGTTAGTGAACATGGTCCTCTGTAGTTCAGTTAGTAGAACATGGTCTTCTGTAGTTCAGTTAGTAGAACATGGTCCTCTGTAGTTCAGTTTGTAGAACACGGTCTTCTGTAGTTCAGTTAGTAGAACATGGTCCTCTGTAGTTCAGTTCGTAGAACACGGTCCTCTGTAGTTCAGTTAGTAGAACATGGTTCTCTGTAGGTCAGTTAGTAGAACATGGTCCTCTGTAGTTCAGTTAGTGAACACGGTCCACTGTAGTTAGTAGAACATGGTCCTCTGTAGTTAGTAGAACATGGTCCTCTGTAGTTAGTAGAACATGGTCCTCTGTAGTTAGTAGAACATGGTTCTCTGTAGTTAGTAGAACATGGTTCTATGTAGTTCAGTTAGTAGAACATGGTCCTCTGTAGTTAGTAGAACATGGTCCTCTGTAGTTAGTAGAACATGGTCCTCTGTAGTTAGTAGAACATGGTCCTCTGTAGTTAGTAGAACATGGTTCTCTGTAGTTCAGTTAGTAGAACATGGTCCTCTGTAGTTCAGTTTGTAGAACATGGTCCTCTGTAGCTCAGTTAGTAGAACATGGTCCTCTGTAGTTCAGTTAGTAGAACATGGTCCTCTGTAGTTCAGTTAGTAGAACATGGTCCTCTGTAGTTAGTAGAACATGGTCCTCTGTAGTTCAGTTAGTAGAACACGGTCCTCTGTAGTTCAGTTAGTAGAACACGGTCCTCTGTAGTTCAGTTAGTAGAACACGGTCCTCTGTAGTTCAGTAAGTAGAACACGGTCATCTGTAGTTCAGTTAGTAGAACATGGTCCTCTGTAGTTCAGTTAGTAGAACATGGTCCTCTGTAGTTCAGTTAGTAGAACATGGTCCTCTGTAGTTCAGTTAGTAGAACATGGTTCTCTGTAGTTCAGTTCGTAGAACATGGTCCTCTGTAGTTAGTGAACATGGTCCTCTGTAGTTCAGTTAGTAGAACATGGTC
The DNA here is from genome assembly GCF_021184085.1 of Oncorhynchus gorbuscha. Classification (NCBI taxonomy): domain Eukaryota; kingdom Metazoa; phylum Chordata; class Actinopteri; order Salmoniformes; family Salmonidae; genus Oncorhynchus; species Oncorhynchus gorbuscha. The sequence continues at coordinate 18,322 of NW_025746936.1, forward strand.
CTCTGTAGTTCAGTTAGTAGAACATGGTTCTCTGTAGTTCAGTTCGTAGAACATGGTCCTCTGTAGTTAGTGAACATGGTCCTCTGTAGTTCAGTTTGTAGAACATGGTCCTCTGTAGTTCAGTTAGTAGAGCATGGTTCTCTGTAGTTAGTGAACATGGTCCTCTGTAGTTCAGTTAGTAGAACATGTTCCTCTGTAGTTCAGTTAGTAGAACATGGTCCTCTGTACAGTTAGTAGAACATGGTCCTCTGTACAGTTAGTAGAACATGGTCCTCTGTAGTTCAGTTAGTAGAACACGGTCCTCTGTACAGTTAGTAGAACATGGTCCTCTGTAGTTCAGTTAGTAGAACATGGTTCTCTGTAGTTCAGTTAGTAGAACATGGTTCTCTGTAGTTCAGTTCGTAGAACATGGTTCTCTGTAGTTCAGTTAGTAGAACATGGTCCTCTGTAGTTCAGTTAGTAGAACATGGTCCTCTGTAGTTCAGTTAGTAGAACATGGTCCTCTGTAGTTCAGTTAGTAGAACATGGTTCTGTGTAGTTCAGTTAGTAGAACATGGTCCTCTGTAGCTCAGTTAGTAGAACATGGTCCTCTGTAGCTCAGTTAGTAGAACATGGTCCTCTGTAGTTCATTTAGTAGAACATGGTCCTCTGTAGTTCAGTTAGTAGAACATGGTTCTGTGTAGTTCAGTTAGTAGAACATGGTCCTCTGTAGCTCAGTTAGTAGAACATGGTCCTCTGTAGCTCAGTTAGTAGAACATGGTCCTCTGTAGTTCATTTAGTAGAACATGGTCCTCTATAGTTCAGTTAGTAGAACATGGTCCTCTGTAGTTAGTAGAACATGGTCCTCTGTAGTTAGTAGAACATGGTCCTCTGTAGTTAGTAGAACATGGTCCTCTGTAGTTCAGTTAGTAGAACATGGTCCTCTGTAGCTCAGTTAGTAGAACATGGTCCTCTGTAGTTCAGTTAGTAGAACATGGTCCTCTGTAGTTCAATTAGTAGAACATGGTCCTCTGTAGTTCAGTTAGTAGAACATGGTCCTCTGTAGTTAGTAGAACATGGTCCTCTGTAGTTCAGTTAGTAGAACATGGTCCTCTGTAGCTCAGTTAGTAGAACATGGTCCTCTGTAGTTCAGTTCGTAGAACATGGTTCTCTGTAGTTCATTTAGTAGAACATGGTTCTCTGTAGTTCAGTTAGTAGAACATGTTTCTCTGTAGTTCAGTTAGTAGAACACGGTCCTCTGTAGTTAGTAGAACATGGTCATCTGTAGTTCAGTTAGTAGAACACAGTCCTCTGTAGTTCAGTTAGTAGAACACGGTCCTCTGTAGATCAGTTAGTAGAACATGGTCCTCTGTAGTTCAGTTCGTAGAACATGGTTCTCTGTAGTTCATTTAGTAGAACATGGTTCTCTGTAGTTCAGTTAGTAGAACATGGTTCTCTGTAGTTCAGTTAGTAGAACACGGTCCTCTGTAGTTAGTAGAACATGGTCATCTGTAGTTCAGTTAGTAGAACACAGTCCTCTGTAGTTCAGTTAGTAGAACACGGTCCTCTGTAGATCAGTTAGTAGAACACGGTCCTCTGTAGATCAGTTAGTAGAACACGGCCCTCTGTAGATCAGTTAGTAGAACACGGTCCTCTGTAGATCAGTTAGCAGAACACGGTCCTCTGTAGTTCAGTTCGTAGAACATGGTTCTCTGTAGTTCATTTAGTAGAACATGGTTCTCTGTAGTTCAGTTAGTAGAACATGGTCCTCTGTAGTTAGTAGAACATGGTCCTCTGTAGTTCAGTTAGTAGAACATGGTTCTCTGTAGTTCAGTTAGTAGAACACGGTCCTCTGTAGTTAGTAGAACATGGTCATCTGTAGTTCAGTTAGTAGAACACAGTCCTCTGTAGTTCAGTTAGTAGAACACGGTCCTCTGTAGATCAGTTAGTAGAACACGGTCCTCTGTAGATCAGTTAGTAGAACACGGCCCTCTGTAGATCAGTTAGTAGAACACGGTCCTCTGTAGATCAGTTAGCAGAACACGGTCCTCTGTAGTTCAGTTCGTAGAACATGGTTCTCTGTAGTTCATTTAGTAGAACATGGTTCTCTGTAGTTCAGTTAGTAGAACATGGTCCTCTGTAGTTAGTAGAACATGGTCCTCTGTAGTTAGTAGAACATGGTCCTCTGTAGTTAGTAGAACATGGTCCTCTGTAGTTAGTAGAACATGGTCCTCTGTAGTTAGTAGAACATGGTCCTCTGTAGTTAGTAGAACATGGTCCTCTGTAGTTAGTGAACACGGTCCTCTGTAGTTCAGTTAGTAGAACACGGTCCTCTGTAATTCAGTTAGTAGAACACGGTCCTCTGTAATTCAGTTAGTAGAACATGGTCCTCTGTACAGTTAGTAGAACATGGTCCTCTGTAGTTCAGTTAGTAGAACATGGTTCTCTGTAGTTCAGTTAGTAGAACATGGTCCTCTGTAGTTAGTGAACATGGTCCTCTGTAGTTCAGTTAGTAGAACACGGTCCTCTGTAGTTCAGTTAGTAGAACACGGTCCTCTGTAGATCAGTTATTAGAACATGGTCCTCTGTAGTTCAGTTAGTAGAACATGGTCCTCTGTAGTTAGTGAACATGGTCCTCTGTAGTTCAGTTAGTAGAATATGGTCTTCTGTAGTTCAGTTAGTAGAACATGGTCCTCTGTAGTTCAGTTCGTAGAACATGGTCTTCTGTAGTTCAGTTAGTAGAACATGGTCCTCTGTAGTTCAGTTAGTAGAACACGGTCCTCTGTAGTTCAGTTAGTAGAACATGGTTCTCTGTAGGTCAGTTAGTAGAACATGGTCCTCTGTAGTTCAGTTAGTGAACACGGTCCACTGTAGTTAGTAGAACATGGTCCTCTGTAGTTAGTAGAACATGGTCCTCTGTTGTTAGTAGAACATGGTCCTCTGTAGTTAGTAGAACATGGTTCTATGTAGTTCCGTTAGTAGAACATGGTCCTCTGTAGTTAGTAGAACATGGTCCTCTGTAGTTAGTAGAACATGGTCCTCTGTAGTTAGTAGAACATGGTCCTCTGTAGTTAGTAGAACATGGTTCTCTGTAGTTCAGTTAGTAGAACATGGTCCTCTGTAGTTCAGTTAGTAGAACATGGTCCTCTGTAGTTCAGTTAGTAGAACATGGTCCTCTGTAGTTCAGTTAGTAGAACATGGTCCTCTGTAGTTCAGTTAGTAGAACATGGTCCTCTGTAGTTAGTAGAACATGGTCCTCTGTAGTTCAGTTAGTAGAACATGGTCTTCTGTAGTTCAGTTAGTAGAACATGGTCCTCTGTAGTTCAGTTCGTAGAACATGGTCTTCTGTAGTTCAGTTAGTAGAACATGGTCCTCTGTAGTTCAGTTAGTAGAACACGGTCCTCTGTAGTTCAGTTAGTAGAACATGGTTCTCTGTAGGTCAGTTAGTAGAACATGGTCCTCTGTAGTTCAGTTAGTGAACACAGTCCACTGTAGTTAGTAGAACATGGTCCTCTGTAGTTAGTAGAACATGGTCCTCTGTAGTTAGTAGAACATGGTCCTCTGTAGTTAGTAGAACATGGTCCTCTGTAGTTAGTAGAACATGGTTCTCTGTAGTTAGTAGAACATGGTTCTATGTAGTTCAGTTAGTAGAACATGGTCCTCTGTAGTTAGTAGAACATGGTCCTCTGTAGTTAGTAGAACATGGTCCTCTGTAGTTAGTAGAACATGGTCCTCTGTAGTTAGTAGAACATGGTTCTCTGTAGTTCAGTTAGTAGAACATGGTCCTCTGTAGTTCAGTTTGTAGAACATGGTCCTCTGTAGCTCAGTTAGTAGAACATGGTCCTCTGTAGTTCAGTTAGTAGAACATGGTCCTCTGTAGTTCAGTTAGTAGAACAGGTCCTCTGTAGTTCAGTTAGTAGAACACGGTCCTCTGTAGTTCAGTTAGTAGAACACGGTCATCTGTAGTTCAGTTAGTAGAACATGGTCCTCTGTAGTTCAGTTAGTAGAACATGGTCCTCTGTAGTTCAGTTAGTAGAACATGGTCCTCTGTAGTTCAGTTAGTAGAACATGGTTCTCTGTAGTTCAGTTCGTAGAACATGGTCCTCTGTAGTTAGTAGAACATGGTCCTCTGTAGTTAGTAGAACATGGTCCTCTGTAGTTAGTAGAACATGGTCCTCTGTAGTTAGTAGAACATGGTCCTCTGTAGTTAGTAGAACATGGTCCTCTGTAGTTAGTAGAACATGGTCCTCTGTAGTTAGTGAACACGGTCCTCTGTAGTTCAGTTAGTAGAACACGGTCCTCTGTAATTCAGTTAGTAGAACACGGTCCTCTGTAATTCAGTTAGTAGAACATGGTCCTCTGTACAGTTAGTAGAACATGGTCCTCTGTAGTTCAGTTAGTAGAACATGGTTCTCTGTAGTTCAGTTAGTAGAACATGGTCCTCTGTAGTTAGTGAACATGGTCCTCTGTAGTTCAGTTAGTAGAACACGGTCCTCTGTAGTTCAGTTAGTAGAACACGGTCCTCTGTAGATCAGTTATTAGAACATGGTCCTCTGTAGTTCAGTTAGTAGAACATGGTCCTCTGTAGTTAGTGAACATGGTCCTCTGTAGTTCAGTTAGTAGAATATGGTCTTCTGTAGTTCAGTTAGTAGAACATGGTCCTCTGTAGTTCAGTTCGTAGAACATGGTCTTCTGTAGTTCAGTTAGTAGAACATGGTCCTCTGTAGTTCAGTTAGTAGAACACGGTCCTCTGTAGTTCAGTTAGTAGAACATGGTTCTCTGTAGGTCAGTTAGTAGAACATGGTCCTCTGTAGTTCAGTTAGTGAACACGGTCCACTGTAGTTAGTAGAACATGGTCCTCTGTAGTTAGTAGAACATGGTCCTCTGTTGTTAGTAGAACATGGTCCTCTGTAGTTAGTAGAACATGGTTCTATGTAGTTCCGTTAGTAGAACATGGTCCTCTGTAGTTAGTAGAACATGGTCCTCTGTAGTTAGTAGAACATGGTCCTCTGTAGTTAGTAGAACATGGTCCTCTGTAGTTAGTAGAACATGGTTCTCTGTAGTTAGTAGAACATGGTTCTCTGTAGTTCAGTTAGTAGAACATGGTCCTCTGTAGTTCAGTTAGTAGAACATGGTCCTCTGTAGTTCAGTTAGTAGAACATGGTCCTCTGTAGTTCAGTTAGTAGAACATGGTCCTCTGTAGTTAGTAGAACATGGTCCTCTGTAGTTCAGTTAGTAGAACATGGTCTTCTGTAGTTCAGTTAGTAGAACATGGTCCTCTGTAGTTCAGTTCGTAGAACATGGTCTTCTGTAGTTCAGTTAGTAGAACATGGTCCTCTGTAGTTCAGTTAGTAGAACACGGTCCTCTGTAGTTCAGTTAGTAGAACATGGTTCTCTGTAGGTCAGTTAGTAGAACATGGTCCTCTGTAGTTCAGTTAGTGAACACGGTCCACTGTAGTTAGTAGAACATGGTCCTCTGTAGTTAGTAGAACATGGTCCTCTGTAGTTAGTAGAACATGGTCCTCTGTAGTTAGTAGAACATGGTCCTCTGTAGTTAGTAGAACATGGTTCTCTGTAGTTAGTAGAACATGGTTCTATGTAGTTCAGTTAGTAGAACATGGTCCTCTGTAGTTAGTAGAACATGGTCCTCTGTAGTTAGTAGAACATGGTCCTCTGTAGTTAGTAGAACATGGTCCTCTGTAGTTAGTAGAACATGGTTCTCTGTAGTTCAGTTAGTAGAACATGGTCCTCTGTAGTTCAGTTTGTAGAACATGGTCCTCTGTAGCTCAGTTAGTAGAACATGGTCCTCTGTAGTTCAGTTAGTAGAACATGGTCCTCTGTAGTTCAGTTAGTAGAACAGGTCCTCTGTAGTTCAGTTAGTAGAACACGGTCCTCTGTAGTTCAGTTAGTAGAACACGGTCATCTGTAGTTCAGTTAGTAGAACATGGTCCTCTGTAGTTCAGTTAGTAGAACATGGTCCTCTGTAGTTCAGTTAGTAGAACATGGTCCTCTGTAGTTCAGTTAGTAGAACATGGTTCTCTGTAGTTCAGTTCGTAGAACATGGTCCTCTGTAGTTAGTGAACATGGTCCTCTGTAGTTCAGTTAGTAGAACATGGTCCTCTGTAGTTCAGTTAGTAGAACATGGTTCTCTGTAGTTCAGTTCATAGAACATGGTCCTCTGTAGTTAGTGAACATGGTCCTCTGTAGTTCAGTTTGTAGAACATGGTCCTCTGTAGTTCAGTTAGTAGAACATGGTTCTCTGTAGTTAGTGAACATGGTCCTCTGTAGTTCAGTTAGTAGAACATGTTCCTCTGTAGTTCAGTTAGTAGAATACGGTCCTCTGTAGTTCAGTTAGTAGAACATGGTCCTCTGTAGTTAGTGAACATGGTCCTCTGTAGTTCAGTTAGTAGAACACGGTCCTCTGTAGTTCAGTTAGTAGAACATGGTTCTCTGTAGGTCAGTTAGTAGAACATGGTCCTCTGTAGTTCAGTTAGTGAACACGGTCCACTGTAGTTAGTAGAACATGGTCCTCTGTAGTTAGTAGAACATGGTCCTCTGTAGTTAGTAGAACATGGTCCTCTGTAGTTAGTAGAACATGGTTCTCTGTAGTTAGTAGAACATGGTTCTATGTAGTTCAGTTAGTAGAACATGGTCCTCTGTAGTTAGTAGAACATGGTCCTCTGTAGTTAGTAGAACATGGTCCTCTGTAGTTAGTAGAACATGGTCCTCTGTAGTTAGTAGAACATGGTTCTCTGTAGTTCAGTTAGTAGAACATGGTCCTCTGTAGTTCAGTTTGTAGAACATGGTCCTCTCTAGCTCAGTTAGTAGAACATGGTCCTCTGTAGTTCAGTTAGTAGAACATGGTCCTCTGTAGTTCAGTTAGTAGAACATGGTCCTCTGTAGTTAGTAGAACATGGTCCTCTGTAGTTCAGTTAGTAGAACACGGTCCTCTGTAGTTCAGTTAGTAGAACACGGTCCTCTGTAGTTCAGTTAGTAGAACACGGTCCTCTGTAGTTCAGTTAGTAGAACACGGTCATCTGTAGTTCAGTTAGTAGAACATGGTCCTCTGTAGTTCAGTTAGTAGAACATGGTCCTCTGTAGTTCAGTTAGTAGAACATGGTCCTCTGTAGTTCAGTTAGTAGAACATGGTTCTCTGTAGTTCAGTTCGTAGAACATGGTCCTCTGTAGTTAGTGAACATGGTCCTCTGTAGTTCAGTTAGTAGAACATGGTCCTCTGTAGTTCAGTTAGTAGAACATGGTTCTCTGTAGTTCAGTTCGTAGAACATGGTCCTCTGTAGTTAGTGAACATGGTCCTCTGTAGTTCAGTTTGTAGAACATGGTCCTCTGTAGTTCAGTTAGTAGAACATGGTTCTCTGTAGTTAGTGAACATGGTCCTCTGTAGTTCAGTTAGTAGAACATGTTCCTCTGTAGTTCAGTTAGTAGAATACGGTCCTCTGTAGTTCAGTTAGTAGAACATGGTCCTCTGTAGTTAGTGAACATGGTCCTCTGTAGTTCAGTTAGTAGAACACGGTCCTCTGTAGTTCAGTTAGTAGAACATGGTTCTCTGTAGGTCAGTTAGTAGAACATGGTCCTCTGTAGTTCAGTTAGTGAACACGGTCCACTGTAGTTAGTAGAACATGGTCCTCTGTAGTTAGTAGAACATGGTCCTCTGTAGTTAGTAGAACATGGTCCTCTGTAGTTAGTAGAACATGGTTCTCTGTAGTTAGTAGAACATGGTTCTATGTAGTTCAGTTAGTAGAACATGGTCCTCTGTAGTTAGTAGAACATGGTCCTCTGTAGTTAGTAGAACATGGTCCTCTGTAGTTAGTAGAACATGGTCCTCTGTAGTTAGTAGAACATGGTCCTCTGTAGTTAGTAGAACATGGTTCTCTGTAGTTCAGTTAGTAGAACATGGTCCTCTGTAGTTCAGTTTGTAGAACATGGTCCTCTGTAGCTCAGTTAGTAGAACATGGTCCTCTGTAGTTCAGTTAGTAGAACATGGTCCTCTGTAGTTCAGTTAGTAGAACATGGTCCTCTGTAGTTAGTAGAACATGGTCCTCTGTAGTTCAGTTAGTAGAACACGGTCCTCTGTAGTTCAGTTAGTAGAACACGGTCCTCTGTAGTTCAGTTAGTAGAACACGGTCCTCTGTAGTTCAGTTAGTAGAACACGGTCATCTGTAGTTCAGTTAGTAGAACATGGTCCTCTGTAGTTCAGTTAGTAGAACATGGTCCTCTGTAGTTCAGTTAGTAGAACATGGTCCTCTGTAGTTCAGTTAGTAGAACATGGTTCTCTGTAGTTCAGTTCGTAGAACATGGTCCTCTGTAGTTAGTGAACATGGTCCTCTGTAGTTCAGTTAGTAGAACATGGTCCTCTGTAGTTCAGTTAGTAGAACATGGTTCTCTGTAGTTCAGTTCGTAGAACATGGTCCTCTGTAGTTAGTGAACATGGTCCTCTGTAGTTCAGTTTGTAGAACATGGTCCTCTGTAGTTCAGTTAGTAGAACATGGTTCTCTGTAGTTAGTGAACATGGTCCTCTGTAGTTCAGTTAGTAGAACATGTTCCTCTGTAGTTCAGTTAGTAGAACATGGTCCTCTGTACAGTTAGAACATGGTCCTCTGTACAGTTAGAACATGGTCCTCTGTACAGTTAGTAGAACATGGTCCTCTGTACAGTTAGTAGAACATGGTCCTCTGTAGTTCAGTTAGTAGAACATGGTCCTCTGTACAGTTAGTAGAACATGGTCCTCTGTAGTTCAGTTAGTAGAACATGGTTCTCTGTAGTTCAGTTAGTAGAACATGGTCCTCTGTACAGTTAGTAGAACATGGTCCTCTGTACAGTTAGTAGAACATGGTCCTCTGTAGTTCAGTTAGTAGAACACGGTCCTCTGTACAGTTAGTAGAACATGGTCCTCTGTAGTTCAGTTAGTAGAACATGGTTCTCTGTAGTTCAGTTAGTAGAACATGGTTCTCTGTAGTTCAGTTCGTAGAACATGGTTCTCTGTAGTTCAGTTAGTAGAACATGGTCCTCTGTAGTTCAGTTAGTAGAACATGGTCCTCTGTAGTTCAGTTAGTAGAACATGGTCCTCTGTAGTTCAGTTAGTAGAACATGGTTCTGTGTAGTTCAGTTAGTAGAACATGGTCCTCTGTAGCTCAGTTAGTAGAACATGGTCCTCTGTAGCTCAGTTAGTAGAACATGGTCCTCTGTAGTTCAGTTAGTAGAACATGGTCCTATATAGTTCAGTTAGTAGAACATGGTCCTCTGTAGTTAGTAGAACATGGTCCTCTGTAGTTAGTAGAACATGGTCCTCTGTAGTTCAGTTAGTAGAACATGGTCCTCTGTAGCTCAGTTAGTAGAACATGGTCCTCTGTAGTTCAGTTCGTAGAACATGGTTCTCTGTAGTTCATTTAGTAGAACATGGTTCTCTGTAGTTCAGTTAGTAGAACATGTTTCTCTGTAGTTCAGTTAGTAGAACACGGTCCTCTGTAGTTAGTAGAACATGGTCATCTGTAGTTCAGTTAGTAGAACACAGTCCTCTGTAGTTCAGTTAGTAGAACACGGTCCTCTGTAGATCAGTTAGTAGAACATGGTCCTCTGTAGTTCAGTTCGTAGAACATGGTTCTCTGTAGTTCATTTAGTAGAACATGGTTCTCTGTAGTTCAGTTAGTAGAACACGGTCCTCTGTAGTTAGTAGAACATGGTCATCTGTAGTTCAGTTAGTAGAACACAGTCCTCTGTAGTTCAGTTAGTAGAACACGGTCCTCTGTAGATCAGTTAGTAGAACACGGTCCTCTGTAGATCAGTTAGTAGAACACGGCCCTCTGTAGATCAGTTAGTAGAACACGGTCCTCTGTAGATCAGTTAGTAGAACACGGTCCTCTGTAGTTCAGTTCGTAGAACATGGTTCTCTGTAGTTCATTTAGTAGAACATGGTTCTCTGTAGTTCAGTTAGTAGAACATGGTCCTCTGTAGTTAGTAGAACATGGTCCTCTGTAGTTAGTAGAACATGGTCCTCTGTAGTTAGTAGAACATGGTCCTCTGTAGTTAGTAGAACATGGTCCTCTGTAGTTAGTAGAACATGGTCCTCTGTAGTTAGTAGAACATGGTCCTCTGTAGTTAGTGAACACGGTCCTCTGTAGTTCAGTTAGTAGAACACGGTCCTCTGTAATTCAGTTAGTAGAACACGGTCCTCTGTAGTTCAGTTAGTAGAACATGGTCCTCTGTACAGTTAGTAGAACATGGTCCTCTGTAGTTCAGTTAGTAGAACATGGTTCTCTGTAGTTCAGTTAGTAGAACATGGTCCTCTGTAGTTAGTGAACATGGTCCTCTGTAGTTCAGTTAGTAGAACACGGTCCTCTGTAGTTCAGTTAGTAGAACACGGTCCTCTGTAGATCAGTTATTAGAACATGGTCCTCTGTAGTTCAGTTTGTAGAACATGGTCCTCTGTAGTTAGTGAACATGGTCCTCTGTAGTTCAGTTAGTAGAACATGGTCTTCTGTAGTTCAGTTAGTAGAACATGGTCCTCTGTAGTTCAGTTAGTAGATCACGGTCCTCTGTAGTTCAGTTAGTAGAACATGGTCCTCTGTAGTTCAGTTAGTATAACATGGTCCTCTGTAGCTCAGTTAGTAGAACATGGTCCTCTGTAGTTCAGTTCGTAGAACATGGTTCTCTGTAGTTCATTTAGTAGAACATGGTTCTCTGTAGTTCAGTTAGTAGAACATGTTTCTCTGTAGTTCAGTTAGTAGAACACGGTCCTCTGTAGTTAGTAGAACATGGTCATCTGTAGTTCAGTTAGTAGAACACAGTCCTCTGTAGTTCAGTTAGTAGAACACGGTCCTCTGTAGATCAGTTAGTAGAACATGGTCCTCTGTAGTTCAGTTCGTAGAACATGGTTCTCTGTAGTTCATTTAGTAGAACATGGTTCTCTGTAGTTCAGTTAGTAGAACATGGTTCTCTGTAGTTCAGTTAGTAGAACACGGTCCTCTGTAGTTAGTAGAACATGGTCATCTGTAGTTCAGTTAGTAGAACACAGTCCTCTGTAGTTCAGTTAGTAGAACACGGTCCTCTGTAGATCAGTTAGTAGAACACGGTCCTCTGTAGATCAGTTAGTAGAACACGGCCCTCTGTAGATCAGTTAGTAGAACACGGTCCTCTGTAGATCAGTTAGTAGAACACGGTCCTCTGTAGTTCAGTTCGTAGAACATGGTTCTCTGTAGTTCATTTAGTAGAACATGGTTCTCTGTAGTTCAGTTAGTAGAACATGGTCCTCTGTAGTTAGTAGAACATGGTCCTCTGTAGTTAGTAGAACATGGTCCTCTGTAGTTAGTAGAACATGGTCCTCTGTAGTTAGTAGAACATGGTCCTCTGTAGTTAGTAGAACATGGTCCTCTGTAGTTAGTAGAACATGGTCCTCTGTAGTTAGTGAACACGGTCCTCTGTAGTTCAGTTAGTAGAACACGGTCCTCTGTAATTCAGTTAGTAGAACACGGTCCTCTGTAGTTCAGTTAGTAGAACATGGTCCTCTGTACAGTTAGTAGAACATGGTCCTCTGTAGTTCAGTTAGTAGAACATGGTTCTCTGTAGTTCAGTTAGTAGAACATGGTCCTCTGTAGTTAGTGAACATGGTCCTCTGTAGTTCAGTTAGTAGAACACGGTCCTCTGTAGTTCAGTTAGTAGAACACGGTCCTCTGTAGATCAGTTATTAGAACATGGTCCTCTGTAGTTCAGTTTGTAGAACATGGTCCTCTGTAGTTAGTGAACATGGTCCTCTGTAGTTCAGTTAGTAGAACATGGTCTTCTGTAGTTCAGTTAGTAGAACACGGTCCTCTGTAGTTCAGTTAGTAGATCACGGTCCTCTGTAGTTCAGTTAGTAGAACATGGTTCTCTGTAGGTCAGTTAGTAGAACATGGTCCTCTGTAGTTCAGTTAGTGAACACGGTCCACTGTAGTTAGTAGAACATGGTCCTCTGTAGTTAGTAGAACATGGTCCTCTGTAGTTAGTAGAACATGGTCCTCTGTAGTTAGTAGAACATGGTCCTCTGTAGTTAGTAGAACATGGTTCTCTGTAGTTAGTAGAACATGGTTCTATGTAGTTCAGTTAGTAGAACATGGTCCTCTGTAGTTAGTAGAACATGGTCCTCTGTAGTTAGTAGAACATGGTCCTCTGTAGTTAGTAGAACATGGTCCTCTGTAGTTAGTAGAACATGGTCCTCTGTAGTTAGTAGAACATGGTTCTCTGTAGTTCAGTTAGTAGAACATGGTCCTCTGTAGTTCAGTTTGTAGAACATGGTCCTCTGTAGCTCAGTTAGTAGAACATGGTCCTCTGTAGTTCAGTTAGTAGAACATGGTCCTCTGTAGTTCAGTTAGTAGAACATGGTCCTCTGTAGTTAGTAGAACATGGTCCTCTGTAGTTCAGTTAGTAGAACATGGTCTTCTGTAGTTCAGTTAGTAGAACATGGTCCTCTGTAGTTCAGTTCGTAGAACATGGTCTTCTGTAGTTCAGTTAGTAGAACACGGTCCTCTGTAGTTCAGTTAGTAGAACATGGTTCTCTGTAGGTCAGTTAGTAGAACATGGTCCTCTGTAGTTCAGTTAGTGAACACGGTCCACTGTAGTTAGTAGAACATGGTCCTCTGTAGTTAGTAGAACATGGTCCTCTGTAGTTAGTAGAACATGGTCCTCTGTAGTTAGTAGAACATGGTCCTCTGTAGTTAGTAGAACATGGTCCTCTGTAGTTAGTAGAACATGGTTCTCTGTAGTTAGTAGAACATGGTTCTATGTAGTTCAGTTAGTAGAACATGGTCCTCTGTAGTTAATAGAACATGGTCCTCTGTAGTTAGTAGAACATGGTCCTCTGTAGTTAGTAGAACATGGTTCTCTGTAGTTCAGTTAGTAGAACATGGTCCTCTGTAGTTCAGTTTGTAGAACATGGTCCTCTGTAGCTCAGTTAGTAGAACATGGTCCTCTGTAGTTCAGTTAGTAGAACATGGTCCTCTGTAGTTCAGTTAGTAGAACATGGTCCTCTGTAGTTAGTAGAACATGGTCCTCTGTAGTTCAGTTAGTAGAACACGGTCCTCTGTAGTTCAGTTAGTAGAACACGGTCCTCTGTAGTTCAGTTAGTAGAACACGGTCCTCTGTAGTTCAGTTAGTAGAACACGGTCATCTGTAGTTCAGTTAGTAGAACATGGTTCTCTGTAGTTCAGTTCGTAGAACATGGTCCTCTGTAGTTAGTGAACATGGTCCTCTGTAGTTCAGTTAGTAGAACATGGTCCTCTGTAGTTCAGTTAGTAGAACATGGTTCTCTGTAGTTCATTTCGTAGAACATGGTCCTCTGTAGTTAGTGAACATGGTCCTCTGTAGTTCAGTTTGTAGAACATGGTCCTCTGTAGTTCAGTTTGTAGAACATGGTCCTCTGTAGTTCAGTTAGTAGAACATGGTTCTCTGTAGTTAGTGAACATGGTCCTCTGTAGTTCAGTTAGTAGAACATGTTCCTCTGTAGTTCAGTTAGTAGAATACGGTCCTCTGTAGTTCAGTTAGTAGAACATGGTCCTCTGTAGTTAGTGAACATGGTCCTCTGTAGTTCAGTTAGTAGAACATGGTCCTCTGTATTTCAGTTAATAGAACATGGTCCTCTGTAGTTCAGTTAAAAGAACACGGTCCTCTGTAGTTCAGTTAGTAGAACATGGTCCTCTGTAGTTAGTGAACATGGTCCTCTGTAGTTCAGTTAGTAGAACATGGTCCTCTGTATTTCAGTTAATAGAACATGGTCCTCTGTAGTTCAGTTAGTAGAACATGGTCCTCTGTAGCTCAGTTAGTAGATCATGGTCCTCTGTAGCTCAGTTAGCAAAGCATTGTGCTTGCCATGCCAGGATAGTGTGTTTGATTCCCTGGACCAGCAGTAGGTAAAGCATTTACACACATGACTACAAGACCCATTGGATGTCATTATCTGTTTAGCGGCAGGTAGGACCTCGCTTGGTATTTTGGCTCAGTAACCGAAAGGCCGCTAGATCGAATCTAAGATGTGTTTTGTGTATTTTTCCGAATGCATTGGCTTAACTATACTTTGTCTTCATTAACTTTGTAGACAATTCTTATAACAATATTTAGAAAACGTTACCTTCGCATACTAATTCTCTGTCTGTCTGTCTGTCTGTCTGTCTGTCTGTCTGTCTGTCTGTCTGTCTGTCTGTCTGTCTGTCTGTCTGTCTGTCTGTCTGTCTGTCTGTCTGTCTGTCTGTCTGTCTGTCTGTCTGTCTGTCTGTCTGTCTGTCTGTCTGTCTGTCTGTCTGTCTGTCTGTCTGTCTGTCTGTCTGTCTGTCTGTCTGTCTGTCTGTCTGTCTGTCTGTCTGTCTGTCTGTCTGTCTGTCTGTCTGTCTGTCTGTCTGTCTGTCTGTCTGTCTGTCTGTCTGTCTGTCTGTCTGTCTGTCTGTCTGTCTGTCTGTCTGTCTGTCTGTCTGTCTGTCTGTCTGTCTGTCTGTCTGTCTGTCTCTCTCTCTCTCTCTCTCTCTCTCTCTCTCTCTCTCTCTCTCTCTCTCTCTCTCTCTCTCTCTCTCTCTCTCTCTCTCTCTCTCTCTCTCTCTCTCTCTCTCTCTCTCTCTCTCTCTCTCTCTCTCTCTCTCTCTCTCTCTCTCTCTCTCTCTCTCTCTCTCTCTCTCTCTCTCTCTCTCTCTCTCTCTCTCTCTCTCTCTCTCTCTCTCTCTCTCTCTCTCTCTCTCTCTCTCTCTCTCTCTCTCTCTCTCTCTCTCTCTCTCTCTCTCTCTCTCTCTCTCTCTCTCTCTCTCAGTTCTCCTGAATCACTTCCAGTAAGTCTATTCGTTCTCTTTTAGACCAGTGCTGTTTAAAACCCCATATGTCTTTCGATCCAGAGGTAAATGTATAGGCTTTGTGACGCAACAGGCCTAACATCCCAGTGGTTGGATGTTGGATGTGAATCGCTAAAAAAAACAGCCATTTAGCCGATTCTTGGCCTTTAGTTCCTAGGCTCTCCTGAAAAGGAGCCTTGCAGCCACTTAACTTCAAACCTCTCTGGGATATTCAGGACGGTAGCGTCCCACCTCGCCAACAGCCAGTGAAATTGCATGGCGCCAAATTCAAAACTAATGAAAATTCCTCAAATATACAAGCATTTTACACCATTTTAAAGATAAACTTGTTGTAAGTCCAACCACATTGTCCGATTTCAAAAACGCTTTACGGCACACCAAACAATTATGTTCGGTCAGCAGAAAACCATACAGCCATTTTCCAGCCAAGGAGAAGGCAAAAAAAAAAATCTTATATAGAGATTAAATTAATCACTAACCTTTGATTATCTTCATCAGCTGACACTCATGTTACACAATACATGTATGTTTTGTTCGATAAAGTTCATACTTACATCCAAAAATCTCATTTTACATTGGTGGGTTATGTTCAGTAGTTCTAAAACATCCGGTGATTTTGCAGAGAGCCACATCAATTTACAGAAATACTCAAGATAAACATCCCTAAAAGATACAACTGTTGTGCATGGAATTGTAGATCCACTTATCCTTAATACAACCGCTGTGTCAGATTTCAAAAAAACTTTATGGAAAAAGCACACCATGCAATAATCAGAGTACGGTGCTCAGACAACAAAACAAGCCATACAGATATCCGCCATGTTGTGGAGTCAACAGAAATCAGAAATAGCATTATAAATATTCCCTTACCTTTGATGATCTTCATCAGAATGCACTCCCAGGAATCCCAGTTCCACAATAAATGTTTGTTTTGTTCGATAAAGTCCATCATTTATGTCCAAATATCTTCTTTTTGTTAGCGCGTTTAGCCCAGTAATCCAAATTCATGAGGTGCGAGCACTAGGTCCAGACGAAAAGTCAAAAAGTTTCATTACAGTTCGTAGAAACATGTCAAATGATGTATAGAATCAATCTTTGGGATGTTTTTAACATAAACCTTAATGTTTTTAACATAAATTAATGTTCCAACCGGAGAATTCCTTTGTCTTTAGAAATTAAAAGGAACGCAGCTAACTCTCATGGGAGCACGCGAGACTGAGCTCATGGCACTCTGCCAGACCCCTGGTTGAAACAGCTCTCTTTCTCTCCCCCTTCATAGTAGAAGCATCAAACAAGGTTTTAAAGACTGTTGACCTCTAGTGGAAGCCTTAGGAAGTGCAATATGACCCCATAGACATTGTATATTCCATAGACAATGAGTTGAAAAACTACAAACCTCAGATTTCCCACTTCCTGGTTGGATTTTTTTCTCAGGTTTTGCCTGCCTTATGAGTTCTGTTATACTCACAGACATCTTTCAAACATTTTTTGAAACTTCAGAGTGTTTTCTATCCAACGGAGTCACAGGCAGTTTACACTGGGCACCTTTTTATCCAAGCTACTCAATACTGCCCCCCAGTCCTAAAGATGTTAAACCACAGTGGGTTCTGTAGCAGTTCTGTCCAGCTCTTCTCAACGGGGACCAAAGCCTTTTTCTCCCAGTTCTGTCTGGGAATGAGGGAGGGGAGAGGGGGATGGATTGATTGGAGCTCTTCAGTCTGGGAAAATGCTGAGTCGCTTAGAAGCTGAGAGGGGATTCAATGTGAAACGAAAAGGGGGGTGACACCGGCTGTTAAAAGTACCTGAAAATGCACACCTCCGAGAAATGGTTTAGTGGGAACAAACTTTGCTGATTAAGACTTGTGTTGAGTAAGCCTTTTCACCGTCCAGGGAGGGTAGAGGAGCAGAGGAGAGAGAGAGAGAGAGAGAGAGAGAGAGAGAGAGAGAGAGAGAGAGAGAGAGAGAGAGAGAGAGAGAGAGAGAGAGAGAGAGAGAGAGAGAGAGAGAGAGAGAGAGAGAGAGAGAGAGAGAGAGAGAGAGAGAGAGAGAGAGAGAGAGAGAGAGAGAGAGAGAGAGAGAGAGAGAGAGAGAGAGAGAGAGAGAGAGAGAGAGAGAGAGAGAGAGAGACGGATAGAGAGAGAGACGGATAGAGAGAGAGACGGATAGAGAGAGAGACGGATAGAGAGAGAGAGAGAGACGGATAGAGAGAGAGAGAGACAGGGATAGAGACAGGGATAGAGAGACAGGGATAGAGACAGGGATAGAGAGACAGGGATAGAGACAGGGATAGAGAGACAGGGATAGAGACAGGGATAGAGAGACAGGGATAGAGACAGGGATAGAGAGAGAGAGAGAGACGGATAGAGAGAGAGAGAGAGAGAGACGGATATAGAGAGAGAGAGAGAGAGAGAGAGAGAGAGAGAGAGAGAGAGAGAGGTGGAGTGGTAGGGCTGTTATGCAGGTGCATCTGATTCCGATTGCGGCTATCCACTGAATATCTGAATTGGGGAATACCGTACCGCTGAATTGTGGGATTCGATTCATGGATACAAGCTAATGATAATAGATACTACGTTTCACCGCAGGAGAAGGACAGTGTCCTTTTAACACAGTAAAACTGAATCGGATTGCTGAATTAGTAATACATCTGAGGCCAAGGCTACACCATAAAAAACAAACTATATGTACCAAAATATCTGAGCAACAGAGTAATGGAAAAGAGAAACTCCTTCTTGCGCCACATCGAAGCATACTGTAGCAGCCAGGGCTCTCCTCAGCATACAAAGGAATCTCTCTCTCTCTCTCTCTCTCTCTCTCTCTCTGTTTAATGATGCCCTTCTACTGAATTATGCAAAGTAGCCCACACACTGCAGGCCTGGAGATAGCAGGGAGTACACAGCAGAGCACACAGAACACGACAGAGCACACAGCATAGCACACAGCACACAGCATAGCACACAGCACACAGCAGAGCCTTGACCAGCCTCCTATAAAGAGCTCATTACCGCTGGAGGGAGACGGCAGAGGAAGAGGGGAAGGGAGTGCCTTTTAACTAGGCTGGAAAGACGGAGGATCAGAGAGGGCAAAGAGAGTTCAACAAAACAGTCTTCAGTCTCGTTAGACAGAACAGGAGTCTTCAGTCTCGTAAGATAGACCGACAGTCTTCAGTCTCGTTAGATAGACCAGGAGTCTTCAGTCTCGTTAGATAGACGGACGGTCTTCAGTCTTGTTAGACAGACCGACAGTCTTCAGTCTCGTTAGACAGACCAGGAGTCTTCAGTCTCGTTAGATAGACGGACGGTCTTCAGTCTCGTTAGACAGACCGACAGTCTTCAGTCTCGTTAGATAGACCAGGAGTCTTCAGTCTCGTTAGATAGACGGACGGTCTTCAGTCTCGTTAGATAGACGGACGGTCTTCAGTCTCGTTAGACAGACCGACAGTCTTCAGTCTCGTTAGACAGACCAGGAGTCTTCAGTCTCGTTAGATAGACCAGGAGTCTTCAGTCTCGTTAGATAGACCAGGAGTCTTCAGTCTCTTTAGATAGACCAGGAGTCTTCAGTCTCTTTAGATAGACCAGGAGTCTTCAGTCTCGTTAGATAGACCAGGAGTCTTCAGTCTCTTTAGATAGACCAGGAATCTTCAGTCTCGTTAGATAGACCAGGAGTCTTCAGTCTCGTTAGATAGACGGACGGTCTTCAGTCTCGTTAGATAGACCAGGAGTCTTCAGTCTCATTAGATAGACGGACGGTCTTCAGTCTCGTTAGATAGACCAGGAGTCTTCAGTCTCGTTAGATAGACCAGGAGTCTTCAGTCTCGTTAGATAGACGGACGGTCTTCAGTCTCGTTAGATAGACCAGGAGTCTTCAGTCTCGTTAGATAGAACAGGAGTCTTCAGTCTCGTTAGATAGACCAGGAGGCTTCAGTCTCATTAGATAGACGGACGGTCTTCAGTCTCGTCAGATAGACCAGGAGTCTTCAGTCTCGTTAGATAGACCAGGAGTCTTCAGTCTCTTTAGATAGACCAGGAGTCTTCAGTCTCGTTAGATAGACCAGGAGTCTCGTTAGATAGACCAGGAGTCTTCAGTCTCTTTAGATAGACCAGGAGTCTTCAGTCTCATTAGATAGACCAGGATTCTTCAGTCTCTTTAGATAGACCAGGAGTCTTCAGTCTCGTTAGATAGACCAGGAGTCTTCAGTCTCGTTAGATAGACGGACAGTCTTCAGTCTCGTTAGATAGACGGACAGTCTTCAGTCTCGTTAGATAGACCGAGAGTCTTCAACAGTCGTCAGTCTCGTTAGTTAGACCGACAGTCTTCAGTCTCGTAAGATAGACCGACAGTCTTCAGTCTCGTTAGATAGACTGACAGTCTTCAGTCTCGTTAGTTAGACCAACAGTCGTCAGTCTCGTTAGTTAGACCTCATTGTGCCGTATTGACTATGTACAGAGTGGTAGGGAAGATAAACAAATGCATTTTTGTAGTGTACAGTAGGAAAACAGTAGTGTTTCCAATTGTAATCAGGTGGAATTTTTACTTCTTGATGATGGTAGTAAATAAGTAGTCACAACACGACAACCAGCCGACAGAGGGTTTTTTGCAACCGCAGAAGAAGACAAAACAGGAAGTAGCTGGTTGATAGCTAGTTACTGTTTTACAATCCCAAAAGTAACCATCTTCCCTCCTTTGTCACCTTGTCTTTCTTAGCCCTTTATTCTGGCACCATGTTGAACTTTCCTTTATCTTTATCACTACGTTCAGGTCGTTGTTTAGACTTTTAAATGACTTTATACAACAGAAAAACTGATTGATAGCCCAAAAAGGCTTAGCCCTTTGCTAGTCCCATTGAAATGTAGTTACAGTGGTGCAAAAAAAGTATTTAGTCAGCCAACAATTGTGCAAGTTCTCCCACTTAAAAAGATGAGAGGCCTGTAATTTTCATCATAGGTACACTTTAACTATGACAGACAAAATGAAGGAAAAAAATCGAGAAAATTATATTGTAGGATTTTTTATGAATTTATTTGCAAATTATGGTGGAAAATAAGTATTTGGTCACCTACAAACAAGCAAGATATCTGGCTGTCACAGACCTGTAACATTTTATTTAAGAGGCTCCTCTGACCTCCACTCGTTACCTGTATTAATGGCACCTGTTTGAACTTGTTATCAGTATAAAAGATACCTGTTCACAACCTCAAATAATCACACTCCAAACTCCACTATGGCCAAGACCAAAGAGCTGTCAAGGGACACCAGAAACAAAATGATAGACCTGCACCAAGCTGGGAAGACTGAATCTGCAATAGGTAAGCAGCTTGGTTTGAAGAAATCAACTGTGGGAGCAATTATTAGGAAATGGAAGACATGCAAGACCACTGATAGGTGGTCCCCCCTCCTGTCTCAGCCTCCAGTATTTATGCTGCAGTAGTTTGTGTCGGGGGGCTAGGGTCAGTTTGTTATATCTGGAGTACTTCTCCTGTCCTATTCGGTGTCCTGTGTGAATTTAAGTGTGCTCTCTCTAATTCCCTCTTTCTCTCTTTCTTTCTCTCTCTCAGAGGACCTGAGCCCTAGGACCATGCTTCAGGACTACCTGACATGATGACTCCTTGCTGTCCCCAGTCCACCTGGCCGTGCTGCTGCTCCAGTTTCAACTGTTCTGCCATATTATTATTTGACCATGCTGGTCATTTATGAACATTTGAACATCTTGGCCATGTTCTGTTATAATCTCCACCCGGCACAGCCAGAAGAGGACTGGCCACCTCACATAGCCTGGTTCCTCTCTAGGTTTCTTCCTAGGTTTTGGCCTTTTTAGGGAGTTTTTCCTAGCCACCGTGCTACACATGCTCCACCGTGCTACACCTGCATTACTTGCTGTTTGGGGTTTTAGGCTGGGTTTCTGTACAGCACTTTGAGATATCAGCTGATGTACGGAGGGCTATATAAATACATTTGATTTGATGACTGATAATCTCCCTCGATCTGTGGCTCCACGCAAGATCTCACTCCGTGGGGTCAAAATGATCACAAGAACGGTGAGTAAAAATCCCAGAACCACATGGGGGGACCTAGTGAATGACCTGCAGAGAGCTGGGACCAAAGTAACAAAGCCTACCATCAGTAACACACTACGCCGCCAGGGACTCAAATCCTGCAGTGCCAGACGTGTCCCCCTGCTTAAGCCAGTACATGTCCAGGCCCGTCTGAAGTTTGCTATAGAGCATTTGGATGATCCCGAAGAAGTTTGGGAGAATGTCATATGGTCAGATGAAACCAAAAGAGAACTTTTTGGTAAAAACTCAACTTGTCGTGTTTGGAGGACAAAGAATGCTGAGTTCCAAAGAACACCATACCTACTGTGAAGCGTGGAAACATCATGCTTTGTGGCTGTTTTTCTGCAAAGGGACTAGGACGACATATCCGTGTAAAGGAAAGAATGAATGGGCCCATGTATCGTGAGATTTTGAGTGAAAACCTCCTTCCATCAGCAAGGGCATTGAAGATGAAACGTAGCTGGATCTTTCAGCATGACATTGATCCCTAACACACCGCCCGGGCAATGAAGGAGCGGCTTCGTAAGAAGCATTTCAAGGTCCTGGAGTGGCCTAGCCAGTCTCCAGATCTCAACCCCATAGAAAATCTTTGGAGGGAGTTGAAAGTCTGTGTTGCCCAGCAACAGCCCCAAAACATCACTGCTCTAGAGGAGATCTGCATAGAGGAGATCTGCATGGAGGAATGGGCCAAAATACCAGCAACAGTGTGTGAAAACTTACAGAAAACGTATGACCTCTGTCATTGCCAACAAAGGGTATATAACAAAGTATTGAGAAACTTTTGTTATTGACCAAATACTTATTTTCCACCATAATTTGCAAATAAATTCATAAAAAATCCTACAATGTGATTTTCTGGATTTGTTTTCTTCTAATTTTGTCTGTCATAGTTGAAGTGTACCTATGATGAAAATTACAGGCCTCTCTCATCTTTTAAGTAGGAGAACTTGCACAATTGGTGGCTGACTAAATACTTTTTTGCCCCACTGCATGTAGCCTCTTTTTTTCCCATCATGCTAATAAGTACGTGTGTTTGAGAAATGTGACTACGACACTAAAAGATACAGCAACAATGTGTAGGCAGTATGTAGTAATTCATTAGGGATTGTTTTAGATTCAGAGTGTTTAATAGTGACATATACAGAGTTGCAGGTGTGCTTTCAGGGTACAATGAAAATCTTAAGATGCGAGCTCCAACGTGCAGGACTAGCGATTATAAAGTAATGAAAATGGTAATGTAAACAACAATATAAATAACACTATACACATCAGAACTATAGCAGTGATGAATAAATACTGGTCCATTGGGGTGGAGGCAGAGTAAAAACTGTTGATGGGGTGTGGGGGATGACTATAGGGGAACAGCAGGCAGACTGAAGGACCATTGAGGGGAGGGGGGTGACTAGGTGGAACAGCAGGCAGACTAAAGGACCATTGAGGGGAGGGGGATGACTATAGGTGGAACAGCAGGCAGACTAAAGGACCATTGAGGGGAAGTGACTATAGGGGGAACAGCAGGCAGACTAAAGGACCATTGAGGGGGAGGGGGATGACTATAGGGGAACAGCAGGCAGACTGAAGGACCATTGAGGGGAGGGGGTGACTATAGGGGGAACAGCAGGCAGACTGAAGGACCATTGAGGGGGAATGATCATAGGGGGAGCAGCAGGCAGACTGAAGGACCATTGAGGGAGGGGGATGACTATAGGGGGAACAGCAGGCAGACTGAAGGACCATTGAGGGGAGGGGGAATTATCATAGGGGGAACAGCAGGCAGACTGAAGGCCCACTGAGGGGAGGGGGATGACTATAGGGGAACAGCAGGCAGACTGAAGGCCCACTGAGGGGAGGGGGAATGATCATAGGGGGAGCAGCATGACCACTGACCACTATACTAACAACAGCAACAGTAATGCATGTCGTTGGGGTGGGTGAAGAGGTGTGTGCATGTGTGTGGGGGAATGTCCATAGGGGGAGCAGCTTTTAAGGGAAGTGACTGTTGAGGAGGTGTGTGGGGGGGGTATTAATAAGAGGAGTAGTAGTGGTGGCTATTCAGCAGCCTGATGGTCTGAGGGTAGAAACTATTGGCCAGTCTTCCAACTTTCGCTATGATTCTGCTGTACTGCCCACGTCTAAGTGATTGAAGCAGGAGAACAGGGCATTGCTTGGTTGACTGGGGTCCCTAATGATATTATTGTCTTTCCGGTGACTAATGGAGTTATAGGTGTCCTGTAGAGCAGGCTGTGTTACAACCAATGGTGCGTTCGGCTGCAGGTATCAACATCTGAAGCACATTGCGGTCCGCATCGTTGGAGGTGCCATACCAGGCAGTGATGCAGCCCGACAGGATGCTCTCGATGGTGCTCCTGTAGAACACCGCGATGCAGCCCGACAGGATGCCCTCGATGGTGCTCCTGTAGAACACGGTGATGAAGCCCAACAGGATGCTCTCGATGGTGCTCCTGTAGAACACGGTGATGAAGCCCAACAGGATGCTCTCGATGGTGCTCCTGTAGAACACAGTGATGAAGCCCAACAGGACGCTCTGGATGGTGCTCCTGTAGAACACTGGGATGGCCCTCGGGGACAGGATTGAGGATGTACCTTCGCCACCTCGGGGCGGCCAGTCAGGAAGGCCAGGACCCAGTTACATAGGGAGGAGTTCAGACCCAGGAGCTTTCTAATGAGCTGATAGGACACTGTGATATTGAAGGCTGAGCTGTAGATCACATCCTCACATATGCAATCCTTTTGTCCAGGTGGGTGAGGGCAGTGTTCGGTGCAATGGTGATTGTGTCATCCGTGGATCTATCAGAGCAGTAGGCGAATTGGAGAGGGTTGAGTGTGTCGGGAAAGGAGGATGTGATATGGTCTTTCGAAGCACTTCTAGATGACGGAAGTGTCGGTTACTGGTCGATAGTCATTCAGTTCAGTTACTATTCCTTTCTTGGGAAAGGGGATGATAGTGGACATCTGGAAGCAGGTGGGGCTAGAGGCCTGAGCTAGGGAAAGATTGGTCTCAGAGGACACGGCTAGGTATGCCATCTTGGCCGGAAGCCTTGCGAGGGTTAACACGGTTGAATGACTTTACGTTCTCAGTGGAGACTGAGAGTGTGTAGCCCACGTTGTCA
Organism: Oncorhynchus gorbuscha; assembly: GCF_021184085.1. Taxonomy (NCBI): domain Eukaryota; kingdom Metazoa; phylum Chordata; class Actinopteri; order Salmoniformes; family Salmonidae; genus Oncorhynchus; species Oncorhynchus gorbuscha. Next base: position 42,304 of record NW_025746936.1, read on the forward strand.
TCACGGGCTCACTACAAATCTCTACGAGTTATCAGTGGAGACTGAGAGTATGTAGCCCACGTTGTCATCACGGGCTCACTACAAATCTCTACGAGTTATCAGTGGAGACTGAGAGTATGTAGCCCACATTGTCATCAGGGGCTCTCTACAAATCTCTACGAGTTATCAGTGGAGACTGAGTGTGTGTAGCCCACATTGTCATCAGGGGCTCTCTACACATCTCTACGAATCGTGAGAAAAAGGTGTTAATCGCCCCCAGTAGGGTGGCGGTGGTGACCGAGATGTGGTTGGCTTTCTTTTTTGTAATCCGTGATCATTACGAGCCACATACGCCTTGTGTCCAACCCGCTCAATTGCTCCTCCACTTTGTCCCTATACTTGTGTTTCGCCGTATTGATCGATCTGCGTAGGTAGTATTTGTACTGTTTAACAAAACGATTGTCCCCGGTCACCTTGCCCTGTCTATAATCAGCATCGCTCTCTTTCAGGTTTCATACAAAGCCTCTAACAATTTTGATTTGGGAACATGTTGAAAGAAACTATTGGTATTATGTCTTCTATTTATTTTTTAATGACTGAGTCGGAGTATTCATTATAGTTATCTCCAAGGCGACCCAGAACATATTCCAGTCCACGTGATCAAAACTGTCTTGAAGCGTGAATTCTGATTGGTCGGACCAACGCTGTACACACCTGGCCACCAGAATTTCCCTCTTGTGTTTTTTTGTTTGTAGGCGATGAATAGTGAAGCAAAATGGAGTCATTGAGGGTTTAATACCAGTGCTGAAAAAGCGTGTAAAAGTGGTCAAGAGTAGAATTTCCACGAGTAAGACAGTCGATATGTTTGGGAGCACAGTCCGCCAATTACTTTTACAAATGACTTAATCTCCCAAGATTAAGACCCTGCTATGTATGTCTCTCCGTCGGCGCCTTCAGTAGGACTCCCAAGCAGCTTGGCGCCTCGCCCGAAAAACCTAGTCCAATTTTCCGCCGTTTCAGGGAATTTGGGGAGCTACCCGGAGATTCGTATTCTAATAGTTCTACCTGGGTGTATTTAGTAATGAAATCAAACTGATTAATATATTTTTTTTTTAAACCCCCCCCCAAATTTTTTTTTTAGAAATTTGCAATATTTTATCGGAGTTCGAGGCGAGACTGGCGCCATCTCAACCACATCAACCATTAGCAGCCGTAATATGTATTGACGGAGAGGTATAACCACTTTTCACTGCGGCCCTCGTTGAAGAAAGTATCTCCGGGGCTAAATGAGTTTGACACCTTGCTCTAGGTCAACAGGACTTGGGGATGCGTGAGAAGCACAATTGTTTCAGACTCTCAGTGATGTTACCAGGCTCCTGGCAAGACATTTCTTTCACCAAACAGACCAACGTCTCAGCTTAAACAACACAGACAATGGTCTAGTTCTACCCAGCCAGGAGAAAGACAGGGTCCGTGTCCCAAATGCTTTTCTGTTCCCTACATAGCGTACCACTTTTGACCACTGGTAGTGCACTATATAGGGAACAGGATGCCATTTGGGACATCTCCATGGACTTTTTAATCTCCTTGACACACAGTCCACATCCTGTCAATAGAGGTATTAACAAACAGTCAGGGATCAGGGAAATCCCTTGAACTCACACACACACACACACACACACACACACACACACACACACACACACACACACACACACACACACACACACACACACACACACACACACACACACACACACACACACACACACACACACACACACACACACACACACACACACACACGCACACGCACACGCACATGCACACGCACTCACACCTGCCTTGGCACCATTTGACTCGGTCAGTTCTTTTATCCTGTCATTCTGTTCGGGCTGCAGCTGTTCAAACACTCAGGGAGATTTGGGAACAAACATCGCTGAATAATAAGTAGAGTGCGAAGCACAAAGCTAATTGGAGCATCTGGCTTTTAAAGCAAGACATTTGACAAGAACAGTAAAACAAGTATGTAGATGTCAATATGTTGCTCAGAGTGAGATAGACATGGCTAAACACAAACATGCATGGTGCTACATAGGGTGATGCAGGACAGCCCAGTACTGGTGCCCAGCTGCCTGCCATCCATCTATATCAGGTGATGTAAAAGGAAGACCCAAGAAATATACCTTTCTTTCTGCTTCCTCACGGCAAGTGTTACCGGAGCATCAAGACCGACACCAAGAGGCTCCTGAACAACTTCTATCCCCAAGCCATAAGATTGCTACAGTGCCTTGCAAAAGTATTCATCCCTCTTGACCTTTTTAATATTTTGTTGCATTACAACCTGTCATTTATATATTTTTTAATTTGGATTCCATGTAATGGAGAAACACAAAAAAGTCCAAATTGGTGAAGTGAAATTAAAAAACTTTACTATTTCAACAACACAAAAATACAAAAACGAAAAGTGGTGTGTGTATTTGTATTCACCCCCTTTGCTATGAAGCCCTTAAATAAGATCTGTTGCAACCAATTACATTCAGAAATCACAAAATTACTTAGATTGCACACGGGTGGACTTTATTTAAGTGTCACATGATCTGTCACATGATCTCAGTAAATATAAACCTTTTCTGAAAGGCTCCAGTCTGCAACACCGCTAAGCAACAGGCACCACCAAGCAAGCATGCCAATGAAAACCAAGGAGCGCTCCAAACAGGTCAGGGACAAAGTTGTGGAGAAGTACAGACCAGGATTGGGTTATAAAAAAGTATCAGAAACTTTGCACATCCCACGGAGCACCATTAAATCCATTATTAAAAATGGAAAGAATATGGCACCACAACAAACCTGCCAAGAGAGCGCCGCCCACCAAAACTTACAGACCAGGCAAGGAGGGCTTTAATCAGAGAGGAAACAAAGAGACCAAGATAACTCTGAAGGAGCTGCTTAGCTTCATAGCGGAGATTGGAGTAGCTGTCCATAGGACCACTTTAAACTGTACACTCCACGGAGCTGCACTTTACGGAAGAGTGACCAGAAAAAAGCCTTTGCAAAATAAAAACAAGCAAACACGTTTGGTGTTCACCAAAAGGCAATGACCCCCCAAACATATGAAAGAATGTACTCTGATCAGATGAGAATAAAATTGAGCTTTTTGTCCATCAAGGAAAATGCTTTGCGCAAACCCAACACCTCTCATCACCCCTGAGAACACCATCCCCACAGTGAAGCACGGTGGTGGCAGCATCCTGCTGTGAGGATGTTTTTCATCGACAGGGACTGGGAAACTGGTCAGAATTGAATGAATGATGGATGCTGCTAAATACAGGGAAATTCTTGAGTGAAACCTGTTTCAGTCTTCCAGAGATTTGAGGCTGGGATGGAGTTTCACCTTCCAGCAGGACAATGACCCTAAGCATACTGCTAAAGCAACACTCGAGTGGTTTAAGGGGAAACATTTAAATGTCTTGGAATGGCCTAGTCAAAGTCCAGACTTCAATCCAATTGAGAATCTGTGTTATGACAAACGATTGCCGTACACCAGCGGAACCCATCCAACTTGAAGGAGCTGGAGCAGTTTTGCTTTGAATAATGGGCAAAAATGGCTAGATGTGCCAAGCTTATAGAGATATACCCCAAGAGACTTGCAGCTGCAATTTCTGCAAAAGGTGGCTCTAAATCAAATCAAATCACATGTATTTATATAGCCCTTCGTACATCAGCTGATATCTCAAAGTGCTGTACAGAAACCCAGCCTAAAACCCCAAACAGCAAGCAATTCAGGTGTAGAAGCACCGTGTCTAGGAAAAACTTCCTAGAAAGGCCAAAACCTAGGAAGAAACCTAGAGAGGAACCAGGCTATGTGGGGTGGCCAGTCCTCTTCTGGCTGTGCTGGGTGGAGATTATAACAGAACATGGCCAAGATGTTAAAATGTTCATAAATGACCAGCATGGTCGAATAAAAATAAGGCAGAACAGTTGAAACTGGAGCAGCAGCACGGCCAGGTGGACTGGGGACAGCAAGCAGTCATCATGTCAGGTAGTCCTGGGGCATGGTCCTAGGGCTCAGGTCCTCCGAGAGAGGGAAAGAAAGAGAGGAGAGAATTAGAGAACGCACACTTAGATTCAGACAGGACACCGAATAGGACAGGAGAAGTACTCCAGATATAACAAACTGGCCCTAGCCCCCCGACACAAACTACTGCAGCATAAATACTGGAGGCTGAGACAGGAGGGGTCAGGAGACACTGTGGCCCCATCCGAGGACACCCCCGGACAGGGCCAAACAGGAAGGATATAACCCCACCTACTTTGCCAAAGCACAGCCCCCACACCACTAGAGGGACATCTCTAACAAGGTATTGACTTTGGGGTGGGGGTGAATAGTAATGCACATTCAACTTATCTGTTATTTTGTTTTATATCTTGTTTGCTTCACACACCAAAAAAAAATTGCATCTTCAAAGTGGTAGACATGTTGTGTAAATCAAATGATACAAACCCCCCCCAAAATAAGTGTTAATTCCATTTGTACGGCAACAAATTACGAAAAATGCCAAGTGGGGTTCTTTCACAAGCGAATGTAAATAGCTAACAAAATTGCTACAAAGACTATCTGAGTTGACCCAAAGTATTTAATTTTTGCACGGTCTCTATGCACACTCAATTACAGCCCTAACCCTAACCTAACCCTAGCTCCTAAACCTAAACCTAACCCTAGCTCCTAAACCTAAACCTAACCCTAGCTCCTAACCCTCAAACTAACCCTATATCCTAATCCTAACCCTAGCTCCTAAACCTAACCCTAGCTCATAAACCTAACCCTAGCTCCTAACCCTCAAACTAACCCTAGATCCTAATCCTAACCCTAGCTCCTAATCCTAACCCTAGCTCATAAACCTAACCCTAGCTCCTAACACTCAAACTAACCCTAGATCTTAATCCTAACCCTAGCTCCTAATCCTAACCCTAGCTCATAAACCTAACCCTAGCTCCTAACCCTCAAACTAACCCTAGATCCTAATCCTAACCCTAGCTCCTAATCCTAACCCTAGCTCATAAACCTAACCCTAGCTCCTAACCCTCAAACTAACCCTAGATCCTAATCCTAACCCTAGCTCCTAATCCTAACCCTAGCTCATAAACCTAACCCTAGCTCCTAACACTCAAACTAACCCTAGATCTTAATCCTAACCCTAGCTCCTAATCCTAACCCTAGCTCATAAACCTAACCCTAGCTCCTAACCCTCAAACTAACCCTAGATCTTAATCCTAACCCTAGCTCCTAAACCTAACCCTAGCTCCTAACCCGAGCTCCTAACCCTCAAACTAACCCTAGCTCCTAATCCGGACCTGTACCTGTACATACAGTAGCTACTGACCCTGGACCTGTATATAGCTACTAACCCTGGACCTGTATATAGCTACTGACCCTGGACCTGTATATAGCTTCTGACCCTGGACCTGTATATAGCTACTGACCCTGGACCTGTATATAGCTTCTGACCCTGGACCTGTATATAGCTACTGACCCTGGACCTGTATATAGCTACTAACCCTGGACCTGTATATAGCTTCTGACCCTGGACCTGTATATAGCTACTGACCCTGGACCTGTATATAGCTTCTGACCCTGGACCTGTATATAGCTACTGACCCTAGAACTGTATATAGCTACTGACCCTGGACCTGTATATAGCTACTGACCCTGGACCTGTATATAGCTACTGACCCTGGACCTGTATATAGCTACTGACCCTGGACCTGTATATAGCTACTGACCCTGGACCTGTATATAGCTACTGACCCTGGACCTGTATATAGCTACTGACCCTGGACCTGTATATAGCTACTAACCCTGGACCTGTATATACCTACTGAACCTGGACCTGTATATAGCTTCTGACCCTGGACCTGTATATAGCTACTGACCCTGGAACTGTATATAGCTACTGACCCTGGACCTGTATATAGCTACTGACCCTGGACCTGTATATAGCTACTGACCCTGGACCTGTATATAGCTACTGACCCTGGACCTGTATATAGCTACTGACCCCGGACCTGTATATAGCTACTGACCCCGGACCTGTATATAGCTACTGACCCTGGACCTGTATATAGCTACTGACCCCGGACCTGTATATAGCTACTGACCCCGGACCTGTATATAGCTACTGACCCCGGACCTGTATATAGCTACTGACCCTGGACCTGTATATAGCTACTGACCCTGGACCTGTATATAGCTACTGACCCTGGACCTGTATATAGCTACTGACCCTGGACCTGAATATAGCTACTGACCCTGGACCTGTATATAGCTACTGACCCTGGACCTGTATATAGCTACTGACCCTGGACCTGTATATAGCTACTGACCCTGGACCTGTATATAGCTACTGACCCTGGACCTGTATATAGCTACTGACCCTGGAACTGTATATACCTACTGACCCTGGACCTGTATATAGCTACTGACCCTGGACCTGTATATACCTACTGACCCTGGACCTGTATATAGCTTCCTTCCTTCTCATGGTTTTCATATTTGTTTTTGTTCAAATTGATAAAAAAAAGATATATGTTTTCTAAAAACAACTGATATCGATTACTGCATTGTTGGAAAAGAGCAAGAAGGAAAGGCATTTGGCTGTATTTGTGCATGTGGCAATAACACACACACACACACACACACACACACACACACACACACACACACACACACACACACACACACACACACACACACACACACACACACACACACACACACACACACACACACACACACACACACACACACACACACACACACACACACACACACACACACACACACGGGGGCGGCAGGGTAGTCTAGTGTTAGAGTGTTGGACTAGTAACCTGAAGGTTGCGAGTTCAAATCCCCGAGCTGACATGGTACAAATCTGTCGTTCTGCCCCTGAACAGGCAGTTAACCCACTGTTCCCAGGCTGTCATTGAAAATAAGAATTTGTTCTTAACTGACTTGCCTGGTTAAATAAAGGTAAAATAAAATAAAAAAACACACACTACAACTCAAGGCACATACATTGTGTTTTGATTTTAGAATGGCAGGATATTTTAGGGTGTCGAGGGATAAGAAATGTCATCTATAGTTTATCTTTAGTTTGGAAGGACATCGGCTCCTACAAGAGCAGCAATTAGATGTTAGTAGCTGTTGGTATAGTCTTGTAGAATGGTTGATTCATAAGTAGCTGTGGGTATTGTCTACCAAGGGACGTTTATTCAATAGTAGCTGTTGGTATAGTCTTGTAGAATGGTTGATTCATAAGTAGCTGTGGGTATTGTCTACCAAGGGACGTTTATTCAATAGTAGCTGTTGGCATAGTCTTGTAGAATGGTTGATTCATAAGTAGCTGTGGGTATTGTCTACCAAGGGACGTTTATTCAATAGTAGCTGTTGGTATAGTCTTGTAGAATAGTTGATTCAATAGTAGATGTTTGTATTGTGTTGCAGGGCAGTTGATTCAATAGTAGCTGTTGGTATAGTCTAGTTGATTCAATAGTAGCTGTTGGTATAGTCTAGTTGATTCAATAGTAGCTGTTGGTATAGTCTAGTTGATTCAATAGTAGCTGTTGGTATAGTCTAGTTGATTCAATAGTAGCTGTTGGTATAGTCTAGTTGATTCAATAGTAGCTGTTGGTATAGTCTAGTTGATTCAATAGTAGCTGTTGGTATAGTCTAGTTGATTCAATAGTAGCTGTTGGTATAGTCTAGTTGATTCAATAGTAGCTGTTGGTATAGTCTAGTTGATTCAATAGTAGCTGTTGGTATAGTCTAGTTGATTCAATAGTAGCTGTTGGTATAGTCTAGTTGATTCAATAGTAGCTGTTGGTATAGTCTAGTTGATTCAATAGTAGCTGTTGGTATAGTCTAGTTGATTCAATAGTAGCTGTTGGTATAGTCTAGTTGATTCAATAGTAGCTGTTGGTATAGTCTAGTTGATTCAATAGTAGCTGTTGGTATAGTCTAGTTGATTCAATAGTAGCTGTTGGTATAGTCTAGTTGATTCAATAGTAGCTGTTGGTATAGTCTAGTTGATTCAATAGTAGCTGTTGGTATAGTCTAGTTGATTCAATAGTAGCTGTTGGTATAGTCTAGTTGATTCAATAGTAGCTGTTGCTATAGTCTAGTTGATTCAATAGTAGCTGTTGGTATAGTCTAGTTGATTCAATAGTAGCTGTTGGTATTGTCTTGTTGATTCAATAGTAGCTGTTGGTATTGTCTAGTTGATTCAATAGTAGCTGTTGGTATAGTCTAGTTGATTCAATAGTAGCTGTTGGTATTGTCTTGTTGATTCAATAGTAGCTGTTGGTATTGTCTTGTAGAATAGTTGATTCAATAGTAGATGTTTGTATTGTCTTGCAGGGCAGTTGATTTAAGTGCTGACCTTTACCTAGCAGGCTAATTAAGGTTTTAACTATCTGATTGGTCAGTAATTGTGACTGTCGTTGTGGACTTAGTTTCAGGTCTATTTGTGTAACAGTCTTGCTAACAGAACAGGGTTGCGGGCAGCTGAGTGGTACTGGAGAAAAACTTCCCGGAGGGCCTATCTTCCTTCCACTTCCACTTCCTCCTCCTCCTTCTCTGTATCTGCTGCTATAGCCACTTTCTCTTGCTGCAAAATGCAAGCTTCTGCCTCCAACCCTGGGACACTCTTCTCCACTTTCTCCTTCCCCCTTAATCCTCCACATCCTCCCACTCTGCGGACGACTTTGTTATCCACTTTGAAGAAAAGATTGACGACATCCACTGCTCATTTACTCTGCCCAATGAATCCACAACACAACTACCCTACTCCTTAACCTCTTTCTCCTCTCTCTCTCCAGATAAAATCTGTTGACTACTGAAGTCTGGCCGCCTGACAATCTTGCCACTTGACACAATCCCCTCCTCCCATCTCCAGACAATATCATTCCTAACTTCCCTCAACAACTAATCTCTGACCACTGGATGAGTGCCCTCTTACTTCAAGATAGCCAGAGTTGTTCCCCTCCTCAAGAAACCAACACTCAAACTCCTCTTATGTCAAAAAATACAGACTGGTATACTTTCTTTCCTTTCTTTCCAAAACACTTGAGCATGCGGTCTCTGGATCAATTCCTTAATTATCTCTCTCAGAGTAATCTTGTTGACCATAACCAGTCAGGCCTGAACTGAGACCGCTCTCCTTTGTGTCACAGGGGCTTTGCGCTCTGCCAAAGCTGTCTCTCTCCTCTGTTCTCATCCTCATAGATCTATATGCTTCGTTCAACACTGCAAACCATCAGATTCTACTCTCCACCCTCTCAGGGCTGGGTGTCTCAGGCTCTGTCAGATCCTCCTCTCCACCCTCTCAGGGCTGGGTGTCTCAGGCTCTGTCAGATCCTCCTCTCCACCCTCTCAGGGCTGGGTGTCTCAGGCTCTGTCAGATCCTCCTCTCCACCCTCTCAGGGCTGGGTGTCTCAGGCTCTGTCAGATCCTCCTCTCCACCCTCTCAGGGCTGGGTGTCTCAGGCTCTGTCAGATCCTCCTCTCCACCCTCTCAGGGCTGGGTGTCTCAGGCTCTGTCAGATCCTCCTCTCCACCCTCTCAGGGCTGGGTGTCTCAGGCTCTGTCAGATCCTCCTCTCCACCCTCTCAGGGCTGGGTGTCTCAGGCTATATCGGATCCTCCTCTCCACCCTCTCAGGGCTGGGTGTCTCAGGCTCTATCGGATCCTCCTCTCCACCCTCTCAGGGCCGGGTGTCTCAGGCTCTATCAGATCCTCCTCTCCACCCTCTCAGGGCTGGGTGTCTCAGGCTCTATCGGATCCTCCTCTCCACCCTCTCAGGGCTGGGTGTCTCAGATTCTATCAGATCCTCCTCTCCACCCTCTCAGGGCTGGGTGTCTCAGGCTCTGCACACTCCTGGATTGCATCCTACCTGGCAGGCCGCTCCTACCAGGTGGTGTGGAGAGGATCTGAGTCTGCACCAAATGCCCTCACTATTAGTGTCCCCCAGGGCTCAGTTCTAGGTCCTCTTCTCTTTACACCAATTAACTCGGCTTCGTCATATCCTCACATGGTATCTCCTATCATTGCTATGCGTATGACACACAACTACTCCTCTCCTCCCCTTTCTGAGGTGACAGGTGACAACATACATCTCTGCCTGCCTGGCAGACATCTTTGCTTGGATGTTGGAATCTCCTCATGGGGGAAGAGCTACCTGCTCTAAGACCTCTCCATGACTGTTTCCCAGAGTGGAAAGATCCTTGGACATGACCCTGGGATAAACACCCTGTCGTTCTCTGTAAACATAAAAGGCAGTGACTCACATCCTGTAGGTTCATGCTCTATAACATCCATACGACCTTTCCTCACACAGAAAGCGGTGCAGGTCCTAATCCAGAAACTCTCCCGTCTGGACATGTCCCTGTTGGCTGGGCTCCCCGCTTGTGCCCTCAAACCCCTGCAACTTATCTACTTAGCACCTTATCTTAGCAACTTATCCAGAAGCTTGCAGCCCGCCTGGTTCTCTAGCTTCCTTATCCCACGTCACCCTGCTCCTCCGCACACTCCACTGGCTTCCAGTAGAATCTCGCATCATCATAAATCCCCTGGTGCTTGCCTAGGGAGCACCAAGGCGAACTGCTCCTTCTTACCTTCAGGCTATGGTCAAACCGTACATCAAAACCCGAGCACTCTGTTCCGCCACCTCTGGTCTCTTGGCCCTCCCTCCCCAATGGGAGGGCAGTTCCTACTCAGCCCAGTCAAAGCTCTTCTCTGTCCTTGTACCCAACTAGTGGAACAAGCTTCCCCCTAAAGCCAGAACAGAGGAGAAACTGCCCATCTTTTGAAAAAGTCTGAAACCTTAACTCTTTGAAGAGTATCTTAAATTGCTCACAGCGCCACTGACACCCACCTCACCCCACCACACCCCCCTCCCCAATATATATATATATATAAATACTTTTGAGGGAAAATGTACTTGATAAGATTGTGATGTGTTGTTGTCTCACCTAGCCATCTTAAAACCTGTCTGGGATAGGTGTTCCGCTAGCGATTGACAACATCCGGTGAAATTGCAGAGCGCCAAATTCAAAATACAGAAATACTCATAATAAACATTCATAAAATGATACAAATGTTAACATCGGCTTAAAGATGAACTTCTTGTTAATCCAGCCGCTGTGTCAGATTCCAAAAAGGCTTTACAGCGAAAGCATACCCATGCGATTATCTGAGGCCCCGCGTATAAAAGCATAACCATGTGATTATCTGAGGAGCCCCGCGTATAAAAGCATACCCATGTGATTAAGCCCCGCGTATAAAAGCATACCCATGTGATTAAGCCCCGCGTATAAAAGCATACCCATGTGATTATCTGAGGAGCCCCGCGTATAAAAGCATACCCATGTGATTATCTGAGGAGCCCCGCGTATAAAAGCATACCCATGTGATTATCTGAGGAGCCCCGCGTATAAAAGCATACCCATGTGATTATCTGAGGAGCCCCGCGTATAAAAGCATACCCATGTGATTATCTGAGGAGCCCGCGTATAAAAGCATACCCATGTGATTATCTGAGGAGCCCCGCGTATAAAAGCATACCCATGTGATTATCTGAGGAGCCCCGCGTATAAAAGCATACCCATGTGATTATCTGAGGAGCCCCGCGTATAAAAGCATACCCATGCGGTTATCTGAGGACAGCGCCCCGCGTATAAAAGCATACAAAGATTTTCAAGCCAAGTAGAGGAGTAACGAAAGTCATAAATAAATAAAATTAATCACTTACTTTTGATGATCTTCATCTGGCTGCAGTCACAAGAGTCCCTGTTACACAATACATGTTCATTTTTTATTTGATAAAGTCCCTATTTAAACCCCAAAAACTCAGTTTTGTCGGCGCGTTTTGATCCAAGGCTGTCACAACATCCAGACGAATTTATCCTAATAGTACTGGTAAACATGTCAAACAATGTTTATAATTAATCCTCAGGTTGTCTAAATAATCGATAATATTTAAACTGGACAATAGCGTATTCAATAGAAAGGAAAAACAACGAAGGACGCGCAATCTGTCATGTGCGTAAACCAGCTCTGTTTCATTCTACAATCCACTGACAAAATGGCCTCATTCTTCCTCATTCTTCAGAAAACAAGCCTGAAACAATGTCTAAAGACTGTTGACATCTAGTGGAAGCCATAGGAACTGAAATCCGGGTCCTAACCCATTACATGCATACAGAAAATTCAATTGAAAAGTACCCACATCAAAAATATCCCACTTCCTGAATGGATTTTCCTCAGGTTTTCACCTGCCATATCAGTTCCGTTATACTCACAAACATTTCTTTAACAGTGTTGGAACCGTTAGAGTGTTTCCTATACAAATCTACCAATTATACACATATCCTAGCTTCTGGGCCTGAGTAACAGGCAGTTTACTTTGGGCACCTCTGACATCCAAACTTCCGAAATACTGCCCCTAAATTAAGATGAATACACAAAGTTTAAGTCACTCTGGATGAAAGTGCTAAATGACAAGTCTTTGTTTTTTAAAGACGTATCAGTGATTGTATGCTCCTGATACATTTTAAATAAAGACAGTTGATGATATCTAGTCCTAATAGCAGCCACTTATTTTGCTATATTCAATATCGATATATTATATTTCAAAATTTTGATTTATGTATAAATCATGCTACAGTGGCTTTTGAAATATTTTGAAATTGTTTTATTGCCGAATCGCCTAGAGCAGAAATTTGAGACGGGCGAGAAGCTCTGGAGGCTTAATTATGAAAAAAGCATGAATTTTTATCATGTCTTGTACAGAGAGCTCCATTCCTCTCCTCTCCTTTCGCTCTCCCTCATTAAGGTCTAATTGTTTCAACCAGCCAGTCAGGAACATGGGAAACACGCAAGGCCTGCAGCTACTCCAACACATGGTGGATGCAATTAGGAGACTTTTGTATCTTTAATGAATCATTAATGTTAGTCTCTACAGTGAGATTAAATTGACTTCATTCCCTGGGAGATACAGTGTTTCTTCTTTTAAAAGTTTTGAGCTTATGCCGTGACCGTTTCTGGTAGATAGTGGCATATTGTGTTAGATGGCAGATTGTGGTAAATTGCGTCATTCGGGCAACAATGGTCGACACTGAAATCACAAATTCTGAGGCACCCCGCAAGCTGTGCTGCAGTACGCTGCAACTTGTATAGAAAGAACCACTGTGTTTACAAAAGTATGAGGACATAGCTTCAAATTAGTGCCATTGGCTATTTCACCACACTCGTTGCTGACAGCTGTCTAAACCACACAGCCATGCAGCCAGTCTGCGTAGGGAAATTTTTTATCCATTATTTTACCAGGTAAGATGACTGAGAACACATTCTCATTTGCATTAACGACCTGGGGAACAGTTACAGGAGAGAGAAGGGGGATGAATGAGCCAATTGTAAACTGGGGATTTTTGGGTGACCGTGCTGGTTTGAGGGCCAGATTGGGAATTTATCCAGGACACCAGGGTTAACACCCCTACTCTTACAATAAGTGCCATGGGATCTTTAATGACCTCAGAGAGTCAGGACACCCATTTAACATCCCATCCAAAAGACAGCACCCTACACAGGACAGTGTGCAATATTTTTTTTAGACCAGAGGAAAGAGTGCCTCCTACTGGCCCTCCAACACCACTTCCAGCAGCATCTGGTCTCCCATCCAGGGACTGACCAGGACCAACCCTACTTAGCTTCAGAAACAAGCCAGCAGTGGTATGCAGGGTGGTATGCTGCTGTCAACATTGACAGTAGAATGGAGAGCTCAGTGATTTTCAAAAGTGGCCACCTTTCTAACTAAGTCAGTTCTTAACCTTTCTTCCCTGCTAGAGGTGCCACAGGTCAACTGTAAGTGCTGTTATTGTGAAGTGGAAACGTCTAGGAGCACCAAACGGCTCAGCAGCGAAGTGGTAGACTGCACAACAGGACCAGACTGCACCACAGGACCAGACTGCACCACAGGGCCAGACTGCACAACAGGACCAGACTGCACAACAGGACCAGACTGCACAACAGGACCAGACTGCACCACAGGACCAGACTGCACCACAGGACCAGACTGCACAACAGGACCAGACTGCACAACAGGACCAGACTGCACAACAGGACCAGACTGCACCACAGGACCAGACTGGACAACAGGACCAGACTGCACCAGCTCATAGAACAGAACTTTCAGCTGAATCGAGGAAAAATCCTCTGTTTTCGGCACCGAGTTCCAAACTGCCTCTGGAAGCAACGTCAGTGCATGAAATGTTTGTTGGGAGCTTTATGAAACGGGTTTCCATGGCCGAGCAGCTGCACACAAGCCCAAGATCACCATGCGCAATGCCAAGCTTTGGCTGGAGTGGTGTAAAGATCACCGCCACTGGACTGGAGAAGTGGTAACGCGTTCTCTGGAGTGATGAATCACGCTTCACTATCTGACAGTCTGATGGACAAATCTGGGTTTGGCGGATGTCAGGACAACACTACCTCCCCAATTCATAGTGCCAAATGTACAGTTTGGTGGAGGAGAAATAATGGTCTGGGGCTTTTTTCATGGTTCGGGCCCCTTATTTCCAGCGTAGGGAAATCTTAATGCTACAGCATACATTGACATTCTAGATGATTATGTGCTTCCAACAACGTTTCCTGTTTCAGCATGACAATGTCTGGTAGAACTTGACTGGCCTGCACAGAGCCCTGACCTCAACTCCATTGAAAACCTTTTGAATGAATTGGAACACCGAATGTGAGCCAAGCCTAATCACCAAACATCAGTTCCCAACCTCACTAATGTTCGTGGCTGAATGGAAGCAAGTCCCCAAAGCAATTTTCCAACATCTAGTGGAAAGCCTTCCCAGAAGAGTGGAGGCTGTTATAACGGCAATGTTCCAACATCTAGTGGAAACCCTTCCCAGAAGAGTGGAGGCTGTTATAGCAGCAATGTTCCCACATCTAGTGGAAAGCCTTCCCAGAAGAGTGGAGGCTGTTATAGCAGCAATGTTCCCACATCTAGTGGAAAGCCTTCCCAGAAGAGTGGAGGCTGTTATAGCAGCAATGTTCCAACATCTAGTGGAAAACCTTCCCAGAAGAGTGGAGGCTGTTATAGCAGCAAAGGGGGGACCAACTCTATTTTAATGTCCATGATTTTGTTATGAGATGTTGGACCAGCAGGTGATGTAGTGTAAAACACAGATAGAAAGCACTGTGACTTGCTGTGTTCAGACGGCAGTAAAAGGAAAGTGATTCATGTATATTGTGACTAGCTGTGTTCTCTAGATCACAGTGTCTCCGTCTTGTCTTGGTGTCAGATACATTTTTACTAGGTATGACTCAGGCTTGGACAGTGAGGGCTTGTAATTTCTTCCCGAGACCAACCGAGACCAGCAGAGACCAGCAGAGACCAGCAGAGACCAGCAGAGACCAGCAGAGAACAGCAGAGACCAGCAGAGACCAACCGAGACCAGCAGAGACCAGCAGAGACCAGCAGAGACCAACAGAGACCAGCAGAGACCAACCGAGACCAGCAGAGACCAACCAAGACCAGCAG
This sequence comes from Oncorhynchus gorbuscha, assembly GCF_021184085.1. NCBI lineage: Eukaryota > Metazoa > Chordata > Actinopteri > Salmoniformes > Salmonidae > Oncorhynchus > Oncorhynchus gorbuscha. Next base: position 57,886 of record NW_025746936.1, read on the forward strand.
AGACCAGCAGAGACCAGCAGAGACCAGCAGAGACCAGCAGAGACCAGCAGAGTAGAAAAACAAATACAGTGACGGTCAGCTTCCATTCATTCATAAAACATCTTTGCCAGACCATATATATATATATATATACTCCATTCATAAAACATCTTTGCCAGACCATATATATATATATACTCCATTCATAAAACATCTTTGCCAGACCATATATATATATATATACTCCATTCATAAAACATCTTTGCCAGACCATATATATATATATATATATACTCCATTCATAAAACATCTTTGTCAGAGCATATATATATATATATACTCCATTCATAAAACATCTTTGCCAGACCATATATATATATATATACTCCATTCATAAAACATCTTTGCCAGGCCATATATATATATATATACTCCATTCATAAAACATCTTTGCCAGACCATATATATATATATACTCCATTCATAAAACATCTTTGCCAGGCCATATATATATATACTCCATTCATAAAACATCTTTGCCAGGCCATGTATATATATATATATACTCCATTCATAAAACATCTTTGCCAGACCATATATATATATATACTCCATTCATAAAACATCTTTGCCAGGCCATATATATATATACTCCATTCATAAAACATCTTTGCCAGGCCATATATATATATACTCCATTCATAAAACATCTTTGCCAGGCCATGTATATATATATATATACTCCATTCATAAAACATCTTTGCCAGACCATATATATATATATACTCCATTCATAAAACATCTTTGCCAGGCCATATATATATATACTCCATTCATAAAACATCTTTGCCAGGCCATATATATATATATATACTCCATTCATAAACAACTTTGCCAGACCATATATATATATATATATATACTCCATTCATAAACCACTTTGCCAGACCATATATATATATACTCCATTCATAAAACCGTATATATATATATATACTCCATTCATAAAACCGCTTTGCCAGGCCATATATATATATATATATAGCACTCACATGAATAATGCTATCAACAACAACAACACACTACTTCCTCAGCCTATGGTAACCTAAAGCTGTCCGTCTGTATGATTCCCAGGTGAAACATGCATGAGTTCATGCATACAAGAGGTCATGCATACAGTGCCTCGGGAAAGGTGAAACAGGAAGAGGTCATGCATACAGTGCCTCGGGAAAGGTGAAACAGGAAGAGGTCATGCATACAGTGCCTCGGGAAAGGTGAAACAGGAAGAGGTCATGCATACAGTGCCTCGGGAAAGGTGAAACAGGAAGAGGTCATGCATACAGTGCCTCGGGAAAGGTGAAACAGGAAGAGGCGCAGGTTCATCCCTTAGCGCCCACTCTATGTCCGCGTCCACCTCCCATACTACCGGTGCTACCAGCCGGAATGATGGGAGTAGGATCCATGGACTAGTCCTCAGTGTCGTAGAGGCGGGACAGCGCGTCGACCTTAGTCTTGAGGGAACCTGGTCTATATGCGATTGTGAATCGAAATCTGGCGAAATACATGGCCCACCTTGCCTGACGAGGATTCAGGGTCATAGCTGCTCGGATATACTCCAGGTTACAGTGGTCAGTCCATATGAGGAAAGGGTGCTTAGTCCCCTCAAGCCAGTGTCACCACACCTTCAGGGCCTTAACCACAGCCAACAACTCCCTGTTCCCCACATCATAGTTTTGCTCCGCCGGCCGAGCTTCTTCTTCAAAAAAGCACAGGGGTGGAGCTTCGGTGGCATCCCGAGCGCCTTGAGAGCACGGCTCCAACCCCATCCTCGGATGCATCCACCTCCACTATGAATGCCAAAGAAGGGTCCGGATGCGCCAACACTGGCGCATCGGTGAACAGCGCCTTCAAACGATGGAAAGCTCCGTCCGCCTCTGATGACCACTGCAATCGCACCGGCCCCCCCTTCAGCAGTGAGGTAATGGGAGTCGCCACCTGACCAAAACCCAGAATAAACCTCCGGTAGTAGTTGGCAAACCCTAAGAACCACTGCACCTCCTTTACCGTGGTCGGAGTTGGCCAATTACGCACGGCATTGACGCGGTTACACTCCGTCACCACCCCCGAGGTGGAAATGCGATAACCCCGGAAGGAAACGGCTCGTTTGGAAAATTCACATTTCTCCGCCTTCACGTACAGGTCATGCTTCAGCAGTCGCCCAAGAACCTTGTGAGACACATGCGCGGCGCGTGTGGCGGAGTAGATGAAGATATCTTCAATATACACCACCACACCCTGTCCGTGCAGGTCCCTGAGAATCTCGTCGACGAAGGATTGAAAGACGGCTGGGGCATTCTTTAACCCGTACGGCATAACGAGGTACTCATAATGGCCAGATGTGGTACTAAATGCGGTTTTCCACTCATCTCCCTCCCGAATACTCACCAGATTATACACGCTCCTGAGGTCCAGTTTCGAACCGCGCCCTGTGAAAGGATTCCATCGCATAGCGATGAGAGGTAGTGGGTAACTAAAACCCACCGTGATGGAATTGAGACCTCGATAATCAATGCACGGACGCAAACCACCCTCCTTTTTCTTCACAAAAAAGAAACTCGAGGAGACGGGTGACATGGAGGGCCGAATGTACCCCTGTCCCAGAGCTTCTGTGACATATTTATCCATAGCCAACGTCTCCTCCTGGGACAAAGGATACACGTGACTCCTGGAGTGTGCAGTGTCTACCTGGAGGTTTATCACGCAATCCCCCTGTCGATGGGGTGGTAATAGGGTCGCCTTGTTCTTACTGAAGGCGACAGCCAAATCGGCATACTCAGCAGGAATGTGCATGTTGGAAACCTGGTCTGGACTCTCCACCGTCGTCGTATCGATGGAAACTCCTACACACCTGCCTGAACACTCATCAGACCACCAATGGAGAGCTCCCTGTCTCCACAAAATCCTAGGGTTGTGAATAGCCAGCCAGGGGATCCCCAGCACCACCTGAAACGCAGGTGAGTCGATAAGGAACAGACTAATCCTCTCCTTATGATCCCACCCGCGTAATCATCTCCAGAGGAATCGTGGCCTCCCTGACCAGTCCTGACCCTAACGGTCGACTATCTAAGGAGTGCACGGGGAAGGGGAGGACTACCTGTACTAACGGAATCCTCAAACTCTGGGCGAGTCCGCGATCATAAAGTTCCCAGCTGCGCCTGAATCGACTAGCGACTTATGAGAAGGAGAAAACTTAAGGAAACAAATTAATAAAAACGACACTCTTTCTTACAGAGTAAGCCTGTCCGGTGGCTTGCACAGCCGACCCACCCGTGAGTATGGGCTCTGACAGGGGTAGGATTAGGGCCACGAGCTGGAGAGCTTGGTGGGGTAGAACCCTCACCTTCAGTTGGCTCGTGTCAATTCTGCCCCCCCTTTCCCTTAGACTGGACTGTGATCCAGCTCATCTAGGTGAGTGTATGGTGTGTTCTGGTTTGCAACTCCCTGTAGGCACGTCAGCCTCAAGTCCCTGCTTAACAGATTTTTACAATGTCGACAGCTGACTCTGCCTTCCCATTTGCTATTGGGTGTCTTGGAGAGGAGGTCACGTGGTCAAACTTCCATTCTGAGGTGAAACGCTTGAACTGTGCAGTGAATTGTGAGCCGTGTTGACCTTCTCAGGCTGGCCTTGCCTTGCAAACTGCGCCTTGCAGTGCTTCATGACCGTCTCTGCAGACAAGTTCAATTTCCCCAAAGTCAAGATCAAAGTGATCAACGATGAGCAGATAGTACCTTTGTCTGTGGCTGAATAAGTCCATGCTGACGATTTGCCAGGCCCTTGTGGGAAGTTTGTGCGACATCATGGTTTCTTTTGCTGTTCATGAACGTACTCGTTGCATGTGGTACAGCTGCTGACAAAATCTTTAATTTCTGTCTGCATGTTTGGCCAGTATAATGTTTCGCGAGCCTCCTCCTCCACCTCCAACGTGACTGGATTGTCTGGCCAGTGTTTCACGAGCCTGGCGGTAACAAGCGTCACCTCCAACGTGACTGGATTGTCTGCGGGTAAGCATCTCTAGACGTTTTGGGAATAATGACCTTATGACCTCTGAACAAGATGTCATTTTGCACACTGATCTCATCTCGTAAGGTAATAATAATATTTAGCAGACGCTTTTGTCCAGTATTCTCTCACTGTGAAAGGTGTCTTCTCTTTCAGGTACGGCCATGGACTTCAGTGACTCTAGGTGTCCGTCCTTGTCAGTGTGTTGCCTGATGTGGGCTAGGCGGTGATACGTAACATTTAAGTAGTCTGCCTGATTGATCTGTTAACGTCTTGTTGTCCATACTGTAGCGAACAGATGGCATGCCTCTGATAGGCAGTGTCTCTGCCTGTACATTGTGCTGTTGCCCTGCTCAGTATGTCGCTGATGTACATGTCTAGTCCCGGCTTGTAGATGACATTCATGCTGTAGTTTTGCAGAGTCAAGAGCATGCTTTGAATCCTCTTGGGCACATTGAATATGGCATTGAGTGGTTTGTGGACAGTTTCAGCTGTGACCAGCTCTCGACCATATGAGTAGTGATGGACGTGCTGGCAGGAGAAGACGATGCTGAGGGACACTTTCTCAATTTGTGCATGGTTTTGTTCGGTGGTTTTGTTGCTCTTGAAGCAAATGTATGAAACAGCAAGTCCCCTTTGAGTCGCTCTGGATTGTGACAGGCTTCGTGATGGCGCAACACTGGCATGGATGAAGCCAGAGATTTCATCTCCTGCACTGTGGCCTCGTGCTTGGGTAGCCAGTGCCATGGTGTGTCTTTGTCCAGCAACCGGCACAGAGGCTCACAGACTGCTGATAGGTGTGGCATGAACTTGCAAGACGCTGTACTCCTTTTGCATAATACAGGTTTGGCAATGTCAAGGATCGCTCTGTATTTTTCTGGGTCCGACTTCAGGCATTTGGCAGAGAGAATGTGGCCTTGGAAGTCTTTCTCCTTGAACTGCAGCTTCTTCAGGCCAAGGCGAAGCTTGATTGATCGGCAGTGCTCCATCAGTGCCAGGAGCTTCACATCGTGGTCACGTTCTGCTTCTTCGTCTGTGTCAGCCTACGATCAGGACATCATCGGCGATGGGTTCAATGCCCTTGAGCCCAGCCAGTAACTCGTGCTGCTTACGTTGGTATACCTCAGGCACTACTGAGCTTGAGCCCAGCCAGTAACTCGTGCTGCTTACGTTGGTATACCTCAGGCACTACTGAGCTTGAGCCCAGCCAGTAACTCATGCTGCTTACGTTGGTATACCTCAGGCACTACTGAGCTTGAGCCCAGCCAGTAACTCATGCTGCTTACGTTGGTATACCTCAGGCACTACTGAGCTTGAGCCCAGCCAGTAACTCGTGCTGCTTACGTTGGTATACCTCAGGCACTACTGAGACACCAAATGGGAGCTTGAGCCCAGCCAGTAACTCGTGCTGCTTACGTTGGTATACCTCAGGCACTACTGAGCTTGAGCCCAGCCAGTAACTCGTGCTGCTTACGTTGGTATACCTCAGGCACTACTGAGCTTGAGCCCAGCCAGTAACTCGTGCTGCTTACGTTGGTATACCTCAGGCACTACTGAGCTTGAGCCCAGCCAGTAACTCGTGCTGCTTACGTTGGTATACCTCAGGCACTACTGAGCTTGAGCCCAGCCAGTAACTCGTGCTGCTTACGTTGGTATACCTCAGGCACTACTGAGCTTGAGCCCAGCCAGTAACTCGTGCTGCTTACGTTGGTATACCTCAGGCATTACTGAGCTTGAGCCCAGCCAGTAACTCGTGCTGCTTACGTTGGTATACCTCAGGCACTACTGAGCTTGAGCCAGCCAGCGTTTCCGACCCCAGAGGGTCCAGAAGGTAGTCATGAAGCTGCTTTCTTCATCCAGGTTGCATTGAAGGAATGAATCTCGGGCACCAAGGTGACAATCCTGGCCTTGGGAAGCTTGTAGAGGACATCCTCTAGTGTTGGCATGATGTAGTGGGATCGTTTCAGTGCTTGGTTCAGATGCTTTGGGTCGATGCAGACCCTCAGCTTCTCTGTTTTTTTCACTATGACCATATTGCTGATCCAGTCAGTTGGTTCAGTCACAGATGTCATGTGGCCATCGGCCTCATATTTGTCCAGCTGGGCCTTCACAGCCACTTTCATTATGCAGGGCACATTGCGAGGAGCACACTGGACTGGAGTGATGCTCTCATCCACTTCAAAGTGGATCCAACGGGCATGTTGAATACATCGTCATATCTGCTGAGTAGTTGTTCTTTGGACAGGGGTCCATGCTGGACATGATCCACAATGTGCATGTCATTTGGTACGGTGAACTGCATCAGTACCAGGTGTTCACATGTAGAGCCTGAGAGGAGTGGTTTGTCACAATCTCAAACTCCAGCTTGTGTTTGCTTCCCAGAATAACACATTCGGTCTCAAAGATGCCCATAGAGCTCATTAGCTCTCCTGAGTACAGCTTTAGTCTAGTATCGCTGGGCAATAGATGTGTGTCAGGTGCCAGATTGATTTAGTCTTTGTATCTCATTGCTTTGCATGTAGCACCAGAATCCAGTTGATATTGTTGTTGCTTGTTGTGTAATCGGAGTGTCACAAACCATTTCTTCCCTCGAGTGTACAGCCCCAATGGATTCATGCATGTAAATGTCACTTTCACTGTTCTGAACATTGAGTGACATCTTCAACACAGTAAATCTTGACTCACCCTTCTGTTGCTTTTGAGACACACTTATGCAAAGTGACGATGAGCTCCACAATCTCTGCATGATATTTCCGTAGGCAGGGCAGTGCTCTTTGCCACGTGTGTGTGTATTCCCACAGTATTTACATGCTACGGGGCTCTCTGTGTTCACCGTTCGTGGTGAATTGCTCTGCCTCGATTGGTTTAGTCTGAATGTCTGCCTAGCAACAGCGTGAACGGTATCAACGCCGGGAGCGTGGGGTTTCCATTAGTCTCATTCTCATGTCAGTGACTTCAGCAGTGCGGCACATTTCAATGGCAGTTACTAATGTAAAGCCTCTCTCTCTCAGTAGACGCCGGCAGGTATCCTCATTTGCAATTCCCAGCACTATTTTGTCATGAATCAAATCTTTCAATCCCACGTATTCGCAAGTGGCGGATGTTTCTCTCAAACGGGTTACAAAGTTGTGTACTAACTCACCCTCGTCCTGTTTGCAGCTTCCGAAAACGAACCGCTCGTAAATGACGTCTCTGGCTTGAAGTAATTCTCCAATGCATCCAATATAGCCTTTGCATCACACTGTTGTCGTGCTGTGAGGGGATGTTGTGCCGGTAGATATGCCTGCATTCTCTGCCCATTGAACTCCTCAGAGTCGCAGCTTGTACCTCGTTGGCTTTCTCATGTAGACCGGTCGCCAGCTGAGGGTCTGCATCGACCCAAAGCATCTGAACCATATTCCTCAAATTCATCCCTGAAGTTGTTCCCAATTAGTATTCCAGTCCCCTGTGAGAACCATGGGATTTGGTGGCGGAATGTTCGCGTGTGTTTTCATATGGAATGTAACTGCGACTAAACAGCACAAAAATAACAAACGTTTGGTTTTCAAGACACTTCTCATTTCATGTTTCAGTATGATGTGTTGGATAAAGGAATAAATACAGACACCAATGTCAAGTTCAATAGCCTTGTATATGCATTGTACAAAATCCCTACACACAGAGTTTTGGGGAACAGTCAGGCTAGTCAATTACCTATCAACTAGCTCTCCGTAACACTAAGGTTAAGGGTTAAGTTTAGAATTAGTTTTAGGGTTAGAACTAGGTTTAGGGTTAGGAGCTAAGGTTAGAATTAGTTTTAGGGTTAGAACTAGGTTTAGGGTTAGGGTTAGGAGCTAAGGGTTAGGGTTAGGGTTAGGAGCTAAGTTTTAGGGTTAGGGTTAGGAGCTAAGGTTTAGGGTTAGAATTAGTTTTAGGGTTAGAACTAGGTTTAGGGTTAGGAGCTAAGGTTTAGTGTTAGGAGCTAAGGGTTAGGGTTAGGGTCCTTCTGTAGCTCAGTTGGTAGAGCATGGCGCTTGTAGCGCCAGGGTAGTGGGTTCGATTCCCGGCACCACCCATACGTAGAATGTATGCACGACTGTAAGTCGCTTTGGATAAAAGCGTCTGCTAAATGGCATATATTATTATTATTATTATTATTATTATATTAGGAGCTAAGGTTTAGGGTTAGGAGCTAAGGTTTAGGGTTAGAATTAGTTTTAGGGTTAGGGTAAGAAGCTATGATTTAGGGTTAGAATTCGTTTTAGGGTTAGGAGCTAGGATTCATTTTAAGGTTAGAGTTAGAAACTAAGGTTTAGGGTTAGGGTTAAGGTTAGGTTTTTGGGTTAGTTTCTCTGCCCTTAACCGTGTTCTGAGTGTGGTTTGGTAAGACAAATGCCCCTCTCCCCAAAGGTGTGATTACTACCTCTGAGGGTTTAGCGCTTGAGGTAGTCACCTCATACAAGTACTTGGGAGTATGACTAGATGGTACACTGTCCTTCCCTCAGCACATATCAAAGCTGCAGGCTAAAGTTAAATCTCGACTTGGTTTCCTCTATCGTAAATCGCTCTTTTTTCTCCCCAGCTGCCAAACTAACGCTGATTCAGATGACCATCCTACCCGCGCTAGATTTACGGAGACATAATTTATAGATTGGCGTTAAGGGTGCTCTCGAGTGGCTCGATGTTCTTTACCATTCGGCCATCATATTTGCCACCAATGCTCCTTATAGGACACATCACTGCACTCTGTACTCCTCTGTAAACTGGTCATCTCTGTGTACCTGTCGCAAGACCCACTGGTTGATGCTTATTTATAAAACCCTCTTAGGCCTCCCTCCCCCTATCTGAGATATCTACTGCAGCCCTCATCCTCCACATACAATACCCATTCTGCCAGTCACATTCTGTTAAAGGTCCCCAAAGCACACACATCCCTGGGTCGCTCCTCTTTTCAGTTCTCTGCAGCTCGCAACTGGAACGAGCTGCAACCAACACTCAAACTGGACAGTTTTATCTCCATCTCTTCATTCAAAGACTCAATCATGGACACTATTACTGACAGTTGTGGCTGTTTTGTGTGATGTATTGTTGTCTCTACCTTCTTGCCCTTTGTGCTGTTGTCTGTGCCCAATAATGTTTGTACCATGTTTTGTGCTGCTACCATGTTGTGCTGCTGCCATGTTGTGTTGCTACCATGTTGTTGTCATGTGTTGCTACCATGTTGTGCTGCTGCCATGTTGTGTTGCTACCATGTTGTTGTCATGTGTTGCTACCATGTTGTGTTGCTACCATGTTGTGCTGCTGCCATGTTGTGTTGCTACCATGTTGTTGTCATGTGTTGCTACCATGTTGTGGTGTTGTCTAACATCTCTCTTTATGTGGTGTTGTGGAGTTTCTCTGGTCGTGATGTGTGTTTATTTGTCCTATAGTTTATTTAATCCCAGACTATCGTCTCCGCAGGAGGCCTTTTGCATTTTGGCAGTAAATAATAATTTGTCATTTTAACTGGCTTAAATAAAGGTTTAAAAAAAAGTTTGAATAAAGGTTGAATAAATAAATTAGGGGAAAATATGATTTTTAATGGGACTGAATTGGGCGGCCAAACAAGGTGCATTAGATTGTGTGTTATGATTCTGATTGTTTTTCATGGAATTCAAATATCTCCTTCAGATTTCAGCACAATGGCATTGGTCACAGTGGAAGTCGAGGGGTAGCTCTTGTGACTGCTGCCGTCTATACTGGCCGGGGTAAAGCTGAAAGGGGAATTTACAGAGAGTGACTCCTTGCAATCATGTTGTTAGGTTGCAAAAGAGGAAAGGAATCAGGCCTTGTTTACTTAAATCAAACTTTAACCAGCTGCAGACAGAAAGAGCTGAGAGAACAAAGATGGACAAGTAAGTGTTGTATCCAGCAGGACAAACCTGAGGCCTCAGGAGAGAGTGGAGCCTTGACATTTAGTGGAGAATATTGCAGTGAAACGTGCTTCAATCAGAAAAGCCCCAGTCAAGCTGTTTTCCAGATCTGTACCACTATACACACAGGCCTGTACCACTATACACACACACACACAGGACTGTACCACTATACACACACACACACACAGGCCTGTACCACTATACACACACACACAGGCCTGTACCACTATACAGGCCTGTACCACTATACACACACACACACAGGACTGTACCACTATACACACACACACACAGGCCTGTACCACTATACACACACACACACAGGCCTGTACCACTATACACACACACACACAGGCCTGTACCACTACACACACAGGCCTGTACCACTACACACACACACACAGGCCTGTACCACTACACACACACACACAGGCCTGTACCACTACACACACACACAGGCCTGTACCACTACACACACAGGCCTGTACCACTACACACACAGGCCTGTACCACTATACACACAGGCCTGTACCACTACACACACACACACACACAGGCCTGTACCACTACACACACACAGGCCTGTACCACTACACACACACAGGCCTGTACCACTACACACACACAGGCCTGTACCACTACACACACACAGGCCTGTACCACTACACACACACAGGCCTGTACCACTACACACACACAGGCCTGTACCACTACACACACACACAGGCCTGTACCACTACACACACACACAGGCCTGTACCACTACACACACACACAGGCCTGTACCACTACACACACACACAGGCCTGTACCACTATACACACACACACAGGCCTGTACCACTACACACACACACAGGCCTGTACCACTACACACACACACAGGCCTGTACCACTACACACACACACAGGCCTGTACCACTACACACACACACAGGCCTGTACCACTACACACACACACACAGGCCTGTACCACTACACACACACACACAGGCCTGTACCACTATACACACACACAGGCCTGTACCACTACACACACACACACACAGGCCTGTACCACTACACACACACACACACAGGCCTGTACCACTACACACACACACACACAGGCCTGTACCACTATACACACACACACACACAGGCCTGTACCACTATACACACAGGCCTGTACCACTACACACACACACACAGGCCTGTACCACTATACACACACACACACACACAGGCCTGTACCACTATACACACACACACACACACACAGGCCTGTACCACTATACACACACACACACACACAGGCCTGTACCACTATACACACAGGCCTGTACCACTATACACACACACAGGCCTGTACCACTACACACACACACACACAGGCCTGTACCACTACACACACACACACACAGGCCTGTACCACTATACACACACACACACACACAGGCCTGTACCACTATACACACAGGCCTGTACCACTATACACACACACAGGCCTGTACCACTATACACACACACACACACAGGCCTGTACCACTATACACACACACACACACACACAGGCCCGTACCACTATACACACACACACAGGCCCGTACCACTATACACACACACACAGGCCCGTACCACTATACACACACACACAGGCCCGTACCACTATACACACACACACACACACAGGCCCGTACCACTATACACACACACACACACAGGCCCGTACCACTATACACACACAGGCCCGTACCACTATACACACACACACACACACACAGGCCCGTGCCACTATACACACACACACACAGGCCCGTACCACTATACACACACACACAGGCCCGTACCACTATACACACACACACAGGCCCGTACCACTATACACACACACACAGGCCCGTACCACTATACACACACACACAGGCCCGTACCACTATACACACACACACAGGCCCGTACCACTATACACACACACACAGGCCCGTACCACTATACACACACACACAGGCCCGTACCACTATACACACACACACAGGCCCGTACCACTATACACACACACACAGGCCCGTACCACTATACACACACACACAGGCCCGTACCGTACAACTATACACACACACACAGGCCCGTACCGTACAACTATACACACACACAGGCCTGTACCACTATACACACACACACAGGCCCGTACCACTATACACACACACACAGGACCGTACCACTATACACACACACAGGACCGTACCACTATACACACACATAGGCCCGTACCACTATACACACACATAGGCCCGTACCACTATACACACACACATAGGCCCGTACCACTATACACACACACATAGGCCCGTACCACTATACACACACACATAGGCCCGTACCACTATACACACACACATAGGCCCGTACCACTATACACACACACATAGGCCCGTACCACTATACACACACACATAGGCCCGTACCACTATACACACACACATAGGCCCGTACCACTATACACACACACATAGGCCCGTACCACTATACACACACACATAGGACTGTACCACTATACACACATAGGACTGTACCACTATACACACATAGGACTGTACCACTATACACACATAGGGCTGGACTGTACCACTATACACACATAGGGCTGGACTGTACCACTATACACACATAGGGCTGGACTGTACCACTATACACACATAGGGCTGGACTGTACCACTATACACACATAGGGCTGGACTGTACCACTATACACACATAGGGCTGGACTGTACCACTATACACACATAGGGCTGGACCGGACCACAAAACACACATAGGACTGTACCGGACCACAAAACACACATAGGACTGTACCGGACCACAAAACACACATAGGACTGTACCACTATACACACATAGGACTGTACCACTATACACACATAGGACTGTACCACTATACACACATAGGGCTGGACTGTACCACTATACACACATAGGACTGTACCACTATACACACATAGGACTGTACCACTATACACACATAGGACTGTACCACTATACACACATAGGACTGTACCACTATACACACATAGGACTGTACCACTATACACACATAGGACTGTACCACTATACACACATAGGACTGTACCACTATACACACATAGGACTGTACCACTATACACACATAGGACTGTACCACTATACACACATAGGACTGTACCACTATACACACATAGGACTGTACCACTATACACACATAGGACTGTACCACTATACACACATAGGACTGTACCACTATACACACATAGGACTGTACCACTACACACACATAGGACTGTACCACTACACACACTGTACACACACACACATAGGACTGTACCACTACACACACATAGGACTGTACCACTACACACACATAGGACTGTACCACTACACACACATAGGACTGTACCACTATACACACATAGGACTGTACCACTACACACACATAGGACTGTACCACTACACACACATAGGACTGTACCACTACACACACATAGGACTGTACCACTACACACACATAGGACTGTACCACTACACACACATAGGACTGTACCACTACACACACATAGGCCCGTACCACTATACACACACACATAGGCCCGTACCACTATACACACACACATAGGCCCGTACCACTATACACACATAGGACTGTACCACTATACACACATAGGACTGTACCACTATACACACATAGGACTGTACCACTATACACACATAGGGCTGGACTGTACCACTATACACACATAGGGCTGGACTGTACCACTATACACACATAGGGCTGGACTGTACCACTATACACACATAGGGCTGGACTGTACCACTATACACACATAGGGCTGGACTGGACCACAAAACACACATAGGACTGTACCGGACCACAAAACACACATAGGACTGTACCGGACCACAAAACACACATAGGACTGTACCACTATACACACATAGGACTGTACCACTATACACACATAGGACTGTACCACTATACACACATAGGACTGTACCACTATACACACATAGGACTGTACCACTATACACACATAGGGCTGGACTGTACCACTATACACACATAGGGCTGGACTGTACCACTATACACACATAGGGCTGGACTGTACCACTATACACACATAGGGCTGGACTGTACCACTATACACACATAGGGCTGGACTGTACCACTATACACACATAGGACTGTACCACTATACACACATAGGACTGTACCACTATACACACATAGGACTGTACCACTATACACACATAGGACTGTACCACTATACACACATAGGACTGTACCACTATACACACATAGGACTGTACCACTATACACACATAGGACTGTACCACTATACACACATAGGACTGTACCACTATACACACATAGGACTGTACCACTATACACACATAGGACTGTACCACTACACACACATAGGACTGTACCACTACACACACATAGGACTGTACCACTACACACACATAGGACTGGACTGTACAACTACACACACATAGGACTGGACTGTACAACTACACACACATAGGACTGTACCGTACAACTATACACACACATAGGACTGTACCACTATACACACATAGGACTGTACCACTATACACGGACTGGACTGTACCACTATACACACATAGGACTGTACTGTACCACTATACACACATAGGACTGTACTGTACCACTATACACACATAGGACTGTACTGTACCACTATACACACATAGGACTGTACTGTACCACTATACACACATAGGACTGTACTGTACCACTATACACACATAGGACTGTACTGTACCACTATACACACATAGGACTGGACAGTACCACTATACACACACATAGGACTGGACAGTACCACTATACACACACATAGGACTGGACAACTATACACACACATAGGACTGGACAACTATACACACATAGGACTGGACAACTATACACACATAGGACTGGACAACTATACACACATAGGACTGGACAACTATACACACATAGGACTGGACAACTATACACACATAGGACTGGACAACTATACACACATAGGACTGGACAACTATACACACATAGGACTGAACAACTATACACACATAGGACTGGACTGTACAACTATACACACACATAGGACTTGTCAGGACCCAGTTACAAACCCGGGTCTCCGGAGTGAGAAACAGTCACTTAACCAACTGAGCCACGAATAGTCAGCAGAACCCAGAAGATGAGGCAGACACAGCAGTACTTGAGACGGTGTATTTAATGAAGTAAAAAGTGAAGTTCTTCAGGAAAAAATGTAACTCCACAACCTCAAAAGGAATTCCACAAGAACAAAGGTAATCCTCCAAGACAAAAAGGTAAATCCACAAGGTGGAAGGCAAAGCACAAAAAGCCTCAAAAGATACTCAAAAATAAATAAACAAGAACAAAAAACAGAATTCCACAAGAGAGTCCACCGGGATCAACAAGAGTTCTCAGAGTACTAGGGCTGGGTGCTAACATACAAACACAGAGCAAAGAACTGAGGAAAACAAAGGGTTTAAATACAATCAGGGGAAACGAGGCACAGGTGCAAATAATAATGGGGATCAAGGGAAAACAAAAGGTCAAAAGGCACAATGGGGGCATCTAGTGACCAAAAACCGGAACAACCCTGGCCAAATCCTGACAGGACTGTACAACTATACACACATAGGACTGTACCACTATACACACATAGGACTGTACAACTATACACACATAGGACTGGACTGTACCACTATACACACATAGGACTGGACTGTACCACTATACACACATAGGACTGGACTGTACCTCTATACACACATAGGACTGGACTGTACCACTATACACACATAGGACTGTACCACTATACACACATAGGACTGTACAACTATACACACATAGGACTGGACTGTACCACTATACACACATAGGACTGGACTGTACCACTATACACACATAGGACTGGACTGTACCTCTATACACACATAGGACTGGACTGTACCACTATACACACATAGGACTGTACCACTATACACACATAGGACTGGACTGTACCACTATACACACATAGGACTGTACCACTATACACACATAGGACTGTACCACTATACACACATAGGACTGGACTGTACCACTATACACACATAGGACTGGACTGTACAACTATACACACATAGGACTGTACAACTATACACACATAGGACTGTACAACTATACACACATAGGACTGTACCACTATACACACATAGGACTGGACTGTACCACATAGGACTGGACTGTACCACATAGGACTGGACTGTACCACATAGGACTGGGCTGTAAACCTTATTTTATGATATACCGGTATTGACACAGACCAGTGATAAACCGGTATTGACACAGACCAGTGATAAACCGGTATTGACACGGACCAGTGATAAACCGGTATTGACACGGACCAGTGATAAACCGGTATTGACACAGACCAGTGATAAACCGGTATTGACACAGACCAGTGATAAACCGGTATTGATTCAGGGACCAGTTTGGGTTTTTACTTTACCTTCTATAACGGTATTTTAATGTTTGGTTTGTTAAATGTGATACGTTGTATGTAATGTAGTTTCCTTCGCTACTTGAGTCATCACTTTCCACTCTCTCTCAATTTACCTTTCAGGGGCTTTGTTGCCATGGGAAACACACATTCAAATTGCCAAAGCATGTGAGGTAGATAATAAACAAAAGTTTAATAAACTATAAAATGAACAGTAAACATTAGTTCCAAAAGAATAAAGACATTTCAAAAGTCATATTATGTCTCTATACAGTGTTGTAACCGATGTACAAATAGTTAAAGTACTTAAGGGAAAATAAATCAACATAAATATGGGTTGTATTTACAATGATATTTGTTCTTCACTGGTTGCCCTTTTCTGGTGGCAACAGGTCACACATCTTGCTGCTGTGATGGAACACTGTGGTATTTCACCCAGTAGATATGGGAGTTTATCAAAATTGGGTTTGTTTTCGAGTTCTTTGTGGGTCTGTGTATTCTGAGGGAAATGTGTCTTTAATATGGTCATACATTGGGCAGGAGGTTAGGAAGTGCAGCTCAGTTTCCACCTCATTTTGTGGGTTTTGTGCACATAGCCTGTCTTAGAGCCATGTCTGCCTACGGCGGCCTTTCTCAATAGGAATTATGTC